>NC_134898.1:41815185-41820696 GCF_041734735.1 Babylonia areolata | reverse complement strand
AGGGGGGGAGAACACATGGAAATGTCAAACGGGGGGGGGGGGGGGGGGGGGGGGGGGGGTGGGGGTGGGGGGGGGACAGTGTCAGAACAGGGTGGAGAACAGTGTCAGAACTGGAGGGAGAACAGTGTCAGAACAGGGGGAGGTGATAACAGTGTGAGAACAGGAGGGAGAACAGTGTCAGAACAGGAGGGAGAACAGTGTCAGAAAAGGGGCGGGGGGGGGAGAGAAACAGTTTGAGAACAGGAGGGAGTACAGTGTCAGAACAGGATGGAGGACAGTGTGAGAACAGAAGGGAGAACAGTGTCAGAACAGGGGGGTGGGGGGAGGGGACAGTGTGATAACAGGAGGGAGAACAGTGTCTGAACAGGGGGAGGGGAGAACAGTGTCAGAACAGGAGGGAGAAGAGTGTCAGAACAGGGGGGAAAAACAGTTTGAGAACAGGAGGGAGTACAGTGTGAGAACAGGGGGGCGGGGGGGGGGGGGGTAGTGTGATAACAGGAGGGAGAACAGTGTCTGAACAGGGGGAGGGGAGAACAGTGTCAGAACAGGAGAAGGGGAGAACAGTGTCAGAACAGGAGGGAGAACAGTGTCAGAACAGGGGGGGGTGGGGGGGGGGGCTAGAGTGTCAGAACAGGGGGGTAGAACAGTGTCAGAATAGGAGGGAGAACAGTTTCAGAACAGGGAGGGGGGGAGAGAGAAGAGTGTCAGAACAGGAAACAAAACAAAACAGAAAAAAAAGTAAAAGAAAAGAAGGCAGGTGCTGCATTTATTTCACGTGTCGGCCCACGGGCTTATAGATAGAATGGATCGAACCAATGACTGTGCAGCTGAGACCAAGCGGCCATGTCAGTGCTTCCATGCCACGTGCATTGACAGTGCAGTGAACACGGAAACGCGTGCGTGAGTGCGTGCGTGCGTGCGTGCGCGAGTGTGTGTGTGTGTGTGTGTTGAAAAACACAGGAAAGTACATTCATCCTTTTGGATCATTACTTATTACCCAAGACCGAAACACTTTCAATGAATGTGCCACGCATACAAAAATAATAAATAAAAATTATGAAAATAACTTTAAAAAAGAAGAAAAAAAGCAAGCGGGCGAATTGAAGCAATTGTTTTCAAATAGTAATTACGTTAATTACATGAAATCAGATAAAAATTAAAGTTCAGTTAATCTCAGTTCAGTTTCTCAAGGAGGCGTCACTGCGTTCGGACAAATACAAGTACGCTCCCCCACATCTACTAAAATAATGGGAGAAAAAAAAAGAAGTCTAACAAGCAGCATAACCAAATGTGCTTAGTCAACCCTTAAGGGAAAACAAAATGAAATATGAATAGAAATATAATACTGATAAATATAATATATGAATAAAGAAATGAATGAAAATGATTAAGTGAACGGTAAGTAATAATTGAAGTTAACCATACATTAAAAGAGAAAATTAGAGTTGAATGAAAGGATCTTAAATTCAATTTGCACATAATTGTATATATGACAATGTATAAATGATTACACATCGTACTTCTTTACATTAAACTGTAATGTTCTCTCTCTGTCCCTCCCCCTCCACACACACTCTAGCACACACACGCGCACAACACACAATATATATATATATATATATATATATATATATATATATATATATATATATATATATATATATATGTGTATGTGTGTGTGTGTGTGTGTGTGTGTGTGTGTGTGTGTGTGTGTGTGTGTGTGTGTGTGTGTGTGTGTGCGTGTTACTAAGTGAGTGAAGAGACAGACAAAATAATGAAATAAATAAAAAGCGAGATCTTTTCAGTCTTCAGTGTCTCACTATCTCAGCAAACAGAAAACAGACACAAGGAATCTTCCCCTGAGCCAGTTATAATTACTAAGACAAAATGAAAAAAAAAAGTTTTTTTCCTGCACTCAAGCACACTCTTTTCACCTAGAAACAAGTTATTTCAATTATGTTTTTGTTTTTTTCTTAAACCCAGGAACAAATATCTTGACTGTCACAAATCATAATCCTCTCCGTGCACAGTTGTTCTGGCTTGATCCAATCCACAGGATCGCACTCAGTCCTAGGTCGGCCAGTTAGGTCTACTCACAGTTACCATGTCATCAATGTCCACCCCACACAACTCGTTGGACACTCGGGCACCACCTCCTCATCCGTTCAACATATCAGTTCTACAAAGGGTCCTTCCACTCCGTGGCCGGTCAACATGAAGCCTTGATAACACCTAGTTCATGTTTTTAGCTCTTGGCACACTCCATTCAAAATTCTTCCTTCCTGCATACTAAAAGAGTATCCAACTACTCCTCTTCAATGTTCCCCCTTTCATTTCATTGTCCCCTTATGTCATTGTGTTACAATTACTGTCCTTTTACACCACCCATGCATTCATACCATTTTGCAATTAATACAATATTAATTGAAGAGAATCACTACATTCTATAAATACACATAACAATATTAATTTATCACAAAGCCAACATTTCAAAACCAACAGCAAAAACTACTAACTTCTCAATAACTATTTAATCACAAGTTGAATTTCAAATGAAATCGTCCAGCAACTAACCATTGAATTTTTTTTTTTAAACTTATTTTTCCCCTACCAGATGTTCGAAACAGTCAAGGCTTCACTCGTCTCAACAGATCCACTCAACCGGCCGAGCTCTGATGCATTCAGACTGGAGTTACAGGACACAGGACACAGGACACACGACACAGACACACACACACACACACACACACACACACACACACACACACACACGAACATGCACAGCTCACGATTCACCCACACTTTCCACGTGCAAATCATTTTTACATTCATAACAGGTATTTTAAAGATATAAAAATGATATTTCTCTTTCCTCCTCTCTGGCCATAGGCATTCGTAACTCACTCTGTCACAATATATATATATATATATATATATATATATATATATATATATATATATATATATTATCATATTTTAAATGTATAATTCACCATCCCACTTAAACCCTAAAACACCCTCAACGTTGTACTGACTGAGAGATAGAGAGAGGTGTATGGATGAGGAAGTAGTGAGACAGAGGAGAAAAGAAAGAGAGGGGTCTGATTGTACATCAGAGTAACACAAAACGAAACCTGAAAAGAAAAATAAACTTATGAGAAAAGATAAAAAGCAGTAAAACCAAACAGATCTTTTCATATGTTTCAACATTGCATACACACACACAACCACACACACACACACATACACACACACACACACACACACACAGAGAGAGAGAGAGAGAGAGAGAGAGAGAGAGAGAGAGAGAGAGAGAGACAGAGTCCATGTGAAAGGTTGAACAAAAGATAAAGAAATGGAGCCAGAGAGAGACAAACTGACAGAAACAGTGACAAACAGGGAATAAAGAAGAGGGAGGAAAATAAGAACTGGATGGATTACACATCAAAATGACCACATCATACACCATGGAAAGAAGTATGTGAGAAGCATATAAATCTTTGCTCATAGTTACAATTGAGATCGCACACACACACACACACAGACACAGACACACACAGACACAGACACACACAGACACAGACACACACACAGACACACACACACACAGACACACACACACACACACACACACACACACACACACACACACACACACACCACACCACACCACAGTGCAGCACACCACAGCACAACACAACACAACACGACATGATGCTCTTTCGGTTTTTCTCGCTCTCTCATGTTGGGGAATACTATGGCTGTCGTTCGCGGGACACACTGGCCTCAAACTATGACGGTTAGCTACAGGAAGGTACGGTCCATTCAATTCATAAACCCATGGTGTCGACCCAGTAAGCTGGTCAGGCTTGCTTTAAAAATACAATTCCACGATCTGGCGTGCAGTGGCGCCACGTCAAGAGTATTAGCTACTTGGTTAAAGTAATTAGATATACACACAAACAGAAAGCTTCCGAACTATAAAATGTAAACATAAACGGGGAACAACAGTACTAAACTGTGACAGTACGATAACTTGAGATGATTTACAAGTCAAATAAAACTAACCTATGCTGACTTCGTCTCTTACTATTATTGATAATTGATTAAAAGATGAAACAAAAAACAACAACAATATTGTACTTCATTGTACAAAGATAGTAGGAAAAAGGTTGAATTCCAGAAAGAGTAGCAATACTCACAAACACCAAGCCAGAGTCATGTGTCGTTTTCAAACAGAACCTTCAGCCCCGTCTCCCAGCTGACACGTTTAAGGGCAAGTTCAGAGTCAGACTGACGTTCACACAAGACAGAGTGTGTGTGATCATGGGGTATTTTATGAGGTCCCCCACAGTGAGGTTGGAGCTTTTCGCGTCACTTCAGGGTACATTTTCATTATGTGTCAGGGATGGGAAGCCCAGAGTGGCATGAGGTAATGCGCAACTTTCTGATCAAAACACTTACATGGTCATACTGTCCGGGACATGCAGGTGTTAAGGGAAATGAGTGAGCTGACAGACTTGCTGGTAATGCAGCAACAACAAGCGGCCTTATGATGAAAGTCATCACATCGAAGCAGACGTTTTTTTCGTGTGGCATAATACGTTGTTGAGATAGGCAGTTTTGATATGATTTATGTGTGGTTGCACGAGGCGCATGGAGCACTCGAGTGAGCATTTAGTTTTCTTATATGAGAGCTCAGGTAGACGCATGCTCTCTGGCACGACGTTTGTCATCGAACCTGTGCGGCCGTTCGGCTTACAGCCGCAGAAAACTTTGGTTCTGTGACCCTAGTGCTCATGTGAGAATGGGAAAAAATACTTAGAATATTTCTGGTGTTTATCCTAATACATTGTTATATATCAATGGAGTAATTTGGATAAATGTATTTGAATGTACATTTGATGGTCGTTTCGCTTTTTGGTCTTTAAAAAAATTCAATGTCATCAGATCATCTTACGGTTTCTAAACTTGGCAGAAAGATTCCTTTTTATCAAAGTGTTTGTGACAGGGAGAAAAGAATATTGTTTTGCTTACACTTGATTTTACCTTTTTTTTTATTATTAGAATAACTTCCACTGAGACTTGTTGGAAAAATTGAAAATGAATTTACTGTTTAATTACTAGCACTTCCTTGGAAAAAAAAAATGATTGGATTGGAAAGACAGAAAGAGGCTAAAAGATTCAACTATTACGAAGACGACAGCTGAGGATTCATACATTCATAACTGTTAAATTAATGGTGAGGTTAATGTGTGACTGAAGCTAGTGAAATTTTAGAAGACACACACGCACCCACTCACACATGGTGGGACTAACGGACAAAACAAGAAGGAGTCAAGCATAAACACGTACATTAAGAAAGATGAACAAAGCATTTTTATTTTGATTCAAAGAGCTTGTGAACTGGCGCTGGGCCGAGACCAGTCGCAACAACAGCAGCAGCAGCAGTACCGCTGATGGAAAAAGTTCAAACTGTTCTTTATTTAAGTTACCTAGCTATGTGCTAAA
>NC_134898.1:41805185-41807685 GCF_041734735.1 Babylonia areolata | reverse complement strand
GAAATTTATATTCTATACCAGCCAAGAAAATGTGCAGCACTGGTGTGGTTTTCGTATTCAATGTTTGGGTGGTGGTTGCAATATATTGTTCACATTTGGATTCTTAAATGATCAGATTCAAATGTGACAATTTTTCTATACAATCACCAGTATGTGTGAAGGGACAGTAAACAAAAATCCCCCTACTTCCTCCTCCTTGACATTCATGATGTAAGAAAAAGAGCACAAGGAGAGCACACCATAATGATATTTTCAGATACATTTTGATCAAACTAATGCAACTAGTTAGACTGTCCAGAAACTGAATGATCGGAAATAACATGCGGATATATCACGGTGATAATCGTGCTTTCATGTCACTTTGACTTGACCTCTGAAAGAAGACACAACACTTGCCTGCTCAAAGTGAATTTGAAATAAATACGTGTGACACACGCTCCCTTCGGGCAGACCACCAAGATGGGCCTTACCTAGAGCCAGCCAGAGGCAAGGGCGCTGGTTAGAGGGCAGTGGAGACGGGCGCAATAGCCAAGTGGTTAAAGCGTTGGACTGTCAATCTGAGGGTCCCGGGTTCGAATCACGGTGACGGCGCCTGGTGGGTGAAGGGTGGAGATTTTTACGATCTCCCAGGTCAACGTATGTGCAGAACTGCTAGTGCCTGAACCCCCTTCGTGTGTATATGCAAGCAGAAGATCAAATACGCACGTTAAAGATCTTGTGATCCATGTCAGCGTTCAGTGGGTTATGGAAACAAGAACATACCCAGCATGCACACCAGCGAAAACGGAGTATGGCTGCCTTCATGGCCTCAGACATGTAAATGATCACAAGCTTTCACAGTCACTCAGCGTGAATACATAGAGGATATGAAATGCTTAACTACGAAGTTAATGTTAACTAATCTCATACAAAAATTCAACAATGCGATAAGCACACTAAGAGAACAGACTTGGAACTTCTGTGCCATGGTCTCTTCCTCCTATCTCCCAAGAGCCAAGAACTATGTACTTCATTGTCGATTAAGAAATGAAAAACAGAGCATAGAGTATCAGTACTCACGAGTCACCAAGTCACCAGGGTCAATTTGTCGTTTTCAACAGAAGGAACTTCCTGCCCCGTCTCCCAGCTGACACGTCAAGTGCACGGTCAGTAGACTGACTGGACAATCACAGGAGGATGCACGCCTGCGAACAGGAGGGAGAGCAGTGTGAGAACAGGAGGGAGAGCAGTGTGAGAACAGGAGGGAGAACAGTGTGGGAACAGGAGGGAGAACAATGTGAGAACAGGAAGGAGAGCAGTGTGAGAACATGAGGGAGAACAGTGTGGGAACAGGAGGGAGAACAATGTGAGAACAGGAGGGAGAACAATGTGAGAACAGGAGGGAGAACAGTGTGAGAACAGGAGGGAGAACAGTGCCAGCAGTGTGAGAACAGGAGGGAGAACAGTGTGGGAACAGGAGGTAGAACAGAGTGGGAACAGGAGGGAGAACAGTGTGGGAACAGGAGGTAGAACAGAGTGGGAACAGGAGGTAGAACATCGTGGGAACAGGAGGTAGAACAGGAGGAAAAACAGTGTGGGAGAACAGTGTGGGAACAGGAGGTGGGAACAGGAGGTAGAACCGTGTGGGAACAGGAGGGAGAACAGTGTGGGAACAGTAGAGAGAACAGTGTGGGAACAGTAGAGAGAACAGTGTGGGAACAGAGGTAGAACAGTGTGGGAACAGGAGGTAGAACAGGAGGAAGAACAGCGTGTGAGAACAGTGTGGGAACAGGAGAGAGAACAGTGTGGGAACAGGAGAGAGAACAGTGTGGGAACAGGAGGTAGAACAGTGTCAGAACAGGGGGAGGGGAGAACAGTGTCAGAACAGGAGGGAGAACAGTGTCAGAAAATGAGGGAAAACAGTGTGAGAATAGGAGGGAGTACAGTGTCAGAAGAGGAGGGAGAACAGTGTCAGAAAAGGTGGGGGGACAGTGTCAGAACAGGAGAGAGAACAGTGTCAGAAAAGGGGGAAAACGGTGTGAGAACAGGAGGGAGTACAGTGTCAGAACAGGAGGGGGAACAGTGTCAGAACAGGGGGGGGGGGGAACAGTGTCAGAACAGGGGGGGAACAGTGTGATAACAGGGGGAGGGGAGAACAGTCTCAGAACAGGGGAAGGGGTAGAACAGTGTGGGAACAGTGTGAGAACAGGAGGGAGAACAGTGTCAGAACAGGGGTGGGGGGGAGTACAGTGTCAGAACAGGAGGAAGGACAGTGTGAGAACAGGAGTGAGAACAGTAAGAACAGTAGGGAGAACAGTGTCAGGAGGGAGAACAGTGTCAGAAAAGGGGTAGGGGGAGAGAACAGTGTCAGAATAGGAGGGAGAACAGTGTCAGAACAGGGGGGAGGGGGGGGGGGACAGTGTCAGAACAGGAGGAGAGAACATTGTCAGAACGGGGGGGGGGGGGGGGGGGGTGAGGAGGGGAGAACAGTGTCAGAACAGGAAACAACAAAAAATAGAAG
>NC_134898.1:41800185-41802685 GCF_041734735.1 Babylonia areolata | reverse complement strand
ATAATTCACCATCCCTCTTAAACCCTAAACACCCTCAACGTTGTACTGACTGAGAGAGATAGAGAGAGGTGTATGGATGAGGAAGTAGTGAGACAGAGGAGAAAAGAAAGAGAGGGGTCTGATTGTACATCAGAGTAACACAAAACGAAACCTGAAAAGAAAAATAAACTTATGTGAAAAGATAAAAAGCAGTAAAACCAAATAGATCTTTTCATATGTTTCAACATTGCATACACAAACACACACACACAGAGAGAGAGAGAGAGAGAGAGAGAGAGAGAGAGCCAGAGAGAGACAAACTGACAGAAACAGTGACAGACAGGGAATAAAGAAGAGGGAGGAAGATAAGAACTGGATGGATTACACATCAAAATGACCACATCATATACCATGGAAAGAAGTATGTGAGAAGCACATCAATCTTTGCACATAGTTACAATTGAGATCGCAGACACACAGACACAGACACAGACACACACACACACACACACACACACACACACACACACACACACACACACACACACACCACAGCGCAGCACAACACAGCACAACACGACATGATGCTCGTTTGGTTTTTCTCGCTCTCTCAAGTTGGGGAATACTATGGCTGTCGTTCGCGGGACACACTGGCCTCAAACTATGACGGTTAGCTACAGGAAGGTACGGTTCATTCAATTCATAAACCCATGGTGTCGACCCAGTAAGCTGGTCAGGCTTGCTTTAAAAATACAATTCCACGATGTGGCGTGCAGTGGCGCCAGGTGAAGAGTATTAGCTACTTGATTAAAATGATTAGATATACACACAAACAGAAAGCTTCCGAACTATAAAATGTAAACATAAACGGGAACAACAGCGCTAAACTGTGAACAGTACGATAACTTGAGATGATTTACAAGTCAAATAAAACTAACCTATGCTGACTTCGTCTCTTACTATTATTGATAATTGATTAAAAGATGAAACAAAAAACAACAACAATATTGTACTTCACTGTAGAAAGATAGTAGGAAAAGGTTGAATTCCAAAAAGTGTAGCAATACTCACAAACACCAAGCCAGAGTCATGTGTCGTTTTCAAACAGAACCTTCAGCACCGTCTCCCAGCTGACATGTCTAAGGGCAAGTTCAGAGTCAGACTGACGTTCACACAAGACGGAGTGTGTGTGATCATGGGGTATTTTATGAGGTCCCCCACAGTGAGGCTGGAGCTTTTCGCGTCACTTCAGGGTGCGTTTTCATTATGTGTCAGGGATGGGAAGCCCAGAGTGGCATGAGACAATGCGCAACTTTCTGATCAAAACACTTACATGGTCATACTGTCCGGGACATTCAGGTGTTAAGGGAAATGAGCGAGCTGACAGACTTGCTGGTAATGCAACAACAACAACAAGCGGCCTTATGATGAAAGTCATCAGATCGAAGCAGACGTGTTTTTTTTTGTTTTTTTTTCGTGTGGCATAATACGTTGTTGAGATTGGCAGTTTTGATATGATTTATGTGTGGATGCACGAGGCGCATGGAGCACTCGAGTGAGCATTTATTTTTCTTATATGAGAGCTCAGGTAGACGCATGCTCTCTGGCACAACTTGTTTGTCATCGAACCTGTGCGGCCGTTCGGCTTACAGCCGCAGAAAACTTTGGTTCTGTGACCCTAGTGCTCATGTGAGAATGGGAAAAAATACTTAGAATATTTCTGGTGTTTATCCTAATACATTGTTATAGTATCAATGGAGTAATTTGGATAAATGTATTTGAATGTGCATTTGATGGTCGTTTCGCTTTTTGGTATTTAAAAAAACCTCAATGTCATCAGATCATCTTACAGTTTCTAAACTTGGCAGAAAGATTCCTTTTTATCAAAGTGTTTGTGACAGGGAGAAAAGAATATTGTTTTGCTTACACTTGATTTTACCCTTTTTTATTATTAGAATAATTTCCACTGAGACTTTCTCCTTAATGTTGGAAAAAAAAGAAAATGAATTTACTGTGTAATTACTAGCACTTCCATGGGAAAAAAAATGATTGGAATGGAAAGACAGAAAGAGGCTAAAAGATTCAACTATGATGAAGACGACAGCTGATTATTCATACATTCATAACTGTTAAATTAATGGTGAGGATAATGTGTGACTGAACCTAGGGAAGTTAGTGAAATTGTAGAAGGCACACACGCACCCACTCACACATGGTGGGACTAACGGACAAAACAAGACAATACGGAGTCAAGCATAAACACGTACATTAGCAAAGATGAACAAAGCATTTTTATTTTGGTTCAAAGAGCTTGTGAACTGGCGCTGGGCCGAGACCAGTCGAACAACAGCAGCAGCAGCAGTACCGCTGATGGAAACAGTTGTATATTTCAAACTGTTCTTTATGTAAGTTAGATAGCTATGTGTTAAATAGTCCAGTTGGTTGTTTATTGTAGGTCCCCACACGAACCTCTTTTCAAATAATAATCTACAGAAGTAGTGCATACAATATTTGATTATTG
>NC_134898.1:41790185-41795185 GCF_041734735.1 Babylonia areolata | reverse complement strand
ATCCACCCCACTCCCCACCCCCCCACTCCCCACCCCCAAATAAAAAGAACAAAATAACCCCTACATACATATGCGCTCTGGCACTTACACACACACACACACACACACAGAGTAAAGACTCGCCCACCACTAGCACTCACAGAACTTTAAGTCTTCAGTAGATGGGAGTAAAAAGAAACAGGGGGGGCCTGGTTCGAGACAGACAAACAAAAAGACTACGTTTCCTCACATCCTTGTTGAACATGTTGGGTTTGTGTTGAAAGAGGCCAGGGTTGTTGAAGGACACAGATGCAGAGGAAGGGGTGCTTGTGAGATAGTGAAGTAGGTGGCAGGGAACTGCTTCACACAATGCACTATCCCCAGAGTATGAAATTCGCAAACTTAAAAAAAACAAGAGTTTCAGTTTCAGTAGCTCAAAGAGTTGTCACTGCGTTCGGGCAAGTCCATATACGCTACACCAGATCTGCCAAGCAGATGCCTGCCTGAGCAGCAGCGTAACCCAACGCGCTTAGTCAGCCTTGAAAAAAAAAGGGAAAAAAAAGAGTAAATAAATAATAGATACATAAAAAAGAACTACTACTACTACTACTACTACTACTACTACTACTACTACTACTACTACTACTACTAATAATAATAATAATAATAATAATATGTATAAGGAGCAAAAACTTGATGAAGTCAAGTTAACTGAATGCAATCTGACATACTTTGACAAGGCTTTTTTCACGGGTGTACCCAACGTGTGAGCCATTCGGAAGGTGGGGAAAGGGTGTACCCAACATGTGAGCAATTCGGAAGGTGGGGAAAGGGTGTACCCAACATGTGAGCAATTCGGAAGTCGGGGAAAGGTGACGGGGTCAGCTAGTGTTGATATCCCTCCAGTGAGGAGACAGGTCATCTTTCAGATCTTCAGGGATTTCTAGCTGTGCCACATTAACAACCCTGACATGGCCCAAGCCAACACGTTTGGACACCTCGTTGAGGCACAGACTCGTCAGAGAACGAGGCTGTGAGGCTTTGCTCGACAGAAAGTCTCGGATTTTTCTGGCGGCGTCCACGTCGATTTTTATAAACGGAGAAAGTCCTTGCATTGCCTTAAGTTCCTCTTGACTTGCTTCACATCTTCTCACAAGCAGGGAATGGCGACTCAGCTGGAATACTATTTTGTTTGTCACTGGAACGGTTTTGTAGAGGTACCTGACTAAGCCATACTGGTTATTGAATACAGCGACACCAAGGGGTGTGCTTTCTATTAAGTTCAGTGGTTCGGTGGGAAGCGGCATGGAACACCAGCCTGCCTTACATGCTGTGGATAAAATTCCATCAAAGTCAAATTTATGTCGAGGGAGAGTTCCCTTGAAACGCTTGATCTGACAGGCCAAACGCACAAGTCTTGTGATAGTCATGCCATCCGTTGCAGTATCCAACAGAGCCTGTTGGACAGTTTTGTTGTGATTGTCAACAAAAAGTTTGAACTGATTGACAACTCCCATGGATACTACTCTCCAGAGCACCCTCTGTAGGCAATTGACATGTTGGTCTGTACAACGATCCAGTAACGTCCTGAAGATGACTTGGCCCTCTGTGTTGAGATGGGTTGGAGCCATAACTTGTAGGAGACGTTCAGAAAAGGTCAGAGTACAATGCAACAATAAATTCTTTAAACAAGACCACCTCTGCTTTGTGACCAAGTGCATGAGCACGTCATTCAAAAACATGCGGCTCAACTTGATATCTAATTGCGTGTCTGCATTGGCTAGCAGCTGCTCAATTCTTTTGTAGCGCACTGCTATCAGCACTGCACTGGTATACAGACAACGCCGGAGAGAGGCAGCGAGAAGGAGATCTATATCTTCTTCAGGTCTGGGTGGCATTTGCTGCGTGAACATTGAAATATTGCCGTATCCCGTATATGATTCATTTAGCCGGGTGATGCAATGGAGTATCCATCCGGGCTCTTCCATCGTTGTCCTCTAGAGAAGACCCTGCAGCAAAAACAAACAAAGGAGATTGTTAACTGTAGGACTTCACCATGTAAGGTTTCCTGGCTGGGTGTAATCATCTGATATATATATATATATATATATATATATATATATATATATATATATATATATATATATATATATATTCGTGTGTATCACCATTTCTTGTCATAGTATCATACGCCAAGGGGAAAACGGACTTCCATAAATCTACAATATCTAGAATATGTCACAATCCTTGTAGATTCAAAGATATTCTAAAAAGTTCAGCAATGACATCAACTGATTGACAGACCTATGGTGAAGATACTTTGGGTGTGAACATGGCTCATGAAATATGGGTAGCCAATAGAATTTTATATTCTGTATCAGCCAAGAAAATGTGCAGCACTGGTTTGGTTTTCGTATTCAATATTTGGGTGGTGGTTGCAATATATTGTTCACATTTGGATTCTTAAATGATCAGATTCAAATGTGACAATTTTTCTATACAATCACCAGTGTGTGTGAAGGGACATTAAACAAAAATCCCCCTACTTCCTCCTCCTTGACATTCATGGTGTAAGAAAGAGCACAAGGAGAGCACACCATCATGATATTTTCAGATACATTTTGATCAAACTAATGCAACTAGTTAGACTGTCCAGAAATTGAACGATCGGAAATAACATGCGGATATATCACGGTGATAATCGTGCTTTTATGTCACTTTGACTTGACCTCTGAAAGAAGACACAACACTTGCCTGCTCAAAGTGAATTTGAAATAAATAAGTGTGACACACGCTCCCTTCGGGCAGACCACCAAGAAGATGGGCCTTACCTAGAGCCAGCCAGAGGCAAGGGCGCTGGTTAGAGGGCAGTGGAGATGGGCGCAATAGCCAAGTGGTTAAAGCGTTGGACTGTCAATCTGGTGGTCCCGGGTTCGAATCACGGTGACGGCGCCTGGTGGGTGAAGGGTGGAGATTTTTACGATCTCCCAGGTCAACGTATGTGCAGACCTGCTAGTGCCTGAACCCCCTTCGTGTGTATATGCAAGCAGAAGATCAAATACGCACGTTAAAGATCCTGTAATCCATGTCAGCGTTCAGTGGGTTATGGAAACAAGAACATACCCAGCATGCACACCCCCGAAAACGGAGTATGGCTGCCTACATGGCCTCAGACATGTAAATGATCACAAGCTTTCACAGTCACTCAGCGTGAATACATAGAGAATATGAAATGCTTAACTACGAAGTTAATGTTAACTAATCTCATACAAAAATTCAACAATGCGATAAGCACAATAAGAGAACAGACTTGGAACTTCTGTGCCATGGTCTCTTCCTCCTATCTCCCAAGAGCCAAGAACTATGTACTTCATTGTCGATTAAGAAATAAAAACAGAGCATAGAGTATCAGTACTCACGAGTCACCAAGTCACCAGGGTCAATTTGTCGTTTTCAACAGAAGGAACTTGCTGCCCCGTCTCCCAGCTGACACGTCAAGTGCACGGTCAGTAGACTTCCTGGACAATCACAGGAGGATGCATGTCTGCGAACAGGAGGGAGAGCAGTGTGAGAACAGGAGGGAAAGCAGTGTGAGAACAGGAGGGAGAGCAGTGTAAGAACAGGAGGGAGAGCAGTGTGAGAACAGGAGGGAGAACAGTGTGGGGACAGGAGGGAGAACAATGTGAGAACAGGAAGGAGAGCAGTGTGAGAACAGGAGGGAGAACAGTGTGGGAACAGGAGGGAGAACAATGTGAGAACCGGAAGAGCAGTGTGAGAACAGGAGGGAGAACAGTGTGGGAACAGGAGGGAGAACAATGTGAGAACAGGAGGGAGAACAATGTGAGAACAGGAGGGAGAACAGTGTGAGAACAGGAGGGAGAACAGTGCCAGCAGTGTGAGAACAGGAGGGAGAACAGTGTGAGAACAGGAGGGAGAACAGTGTCAGAACAGTAGGGAGAACAGTGTCAGGAGGGAGAACAATGTCAGAACAGGGGGAGGGGGAGAGAACAGTGTCAGAACAGGAGGGAGAACAGTGTCAGAACAGGGGAGGGGGGGGGGGGGGACAGTGTCAGAACAGGAGGGGAGAACATTGTCAGAACAGGGGGGGGGGGGTGAGGGGGGGAGAACAGTGTCAGAACAGGAAGCAACAAAAAATAGAAGTAAAAGAAAATAAAAGAAGGCAGGTGCTGCATTTATTTCACGTGTCGGCCCACGGGCTTATAGATAGAATGGATCGAACCAATGACCGTGCAGCTGAGACCAAGCGGCCATGTCAGTGCTTCCATGCCACGTGCATTGACAGTGCAGTGAACACGCAAGCGCGTGCGTGAGTGCGTGCGTGCGTGCGTGCGGAGTGTGTGTGTGTGTGTGTGTGTGTGTGTGTGTGTGTGTAAGTACATTCATCCTTTCGGATCATTACTTATTACCCAAGACCGAAACACTTTCAATGAATGTGCCACGCATACAAAAATAATAAATAAAAATTATGAAAATAACTTTAAAAAAGAAGAAAAAAAAGCAAGCGGGCGAATTGAAGCAATTGGTTTCATATAGTAATTACGTTAATTACATGAAATCAGACACAAATTAAAGTTCAGTTCATCTCAGTTCAGTTTCTCAAGGAGGCGTCACTGCGTTCGGACAAATACAAGTACACTCCCCAAATCTAAAAAAAAAAAAAAAAAAAAAAAAAAAAAGGAAGAAAAAAAAAGTCTAACCAGCAGCAAAACCAAATGTGCTTAGTCAACCCTTGACGGAAAACAAAATGAAATATGGATATAAATACAATACCAAGAAATATAATATATGAATAAAGAAATGAATGACAATGATTAAGTAAACGGTAAGTAATAATTGAAGTTAATCATACATTAAAAGAGAATAAAGAGAATATCAAGTTAGAATATAAAAAAGAAGAAGAAAGAATTAAGAGTTGAAGGAAAGAATCTTAAATTCAATTTGCACATAATTGTATATATGACAATGTATAAATGATTACACACCGTACTTCTTTACATTAA
>NC_134898.1:41725185-41755185 GCF_041734735.1 Babylonia areolata | reverse complement strand
ACTCGTCGTTCTGTCCAGCACTTACGGCGTCAACTTTTCAACCTTCTAGAACCTTCCACCTCTAAATTTATAATCCGCACCACTCGTATCGCCAACCAACAGCTGTACACCTCCATGTCAGCGACCAAAAAGAAGAAATTTGAGGCTTTGCTCCCTAACCCTATGTTCACCTCCAACAGTGCCCCTCCCTCTTTTGATCCCCACATGGTGGTGACCATCCCAGCTGATCTGGAGTTACCTGAAGACCAACGTAAAGTGTTGGCCAGGGGCCACTCAAGCCCACTACCAACCGGGCCTGCACCCTATTCCTGTGCCAACGCTTCTTCAAGAGGCTGTGCCTGGCTGCCCATTTTGCCCAGGCCTCTCTGCCAGCTCCTCCATTGACAGAGGATACAGACATCGCCAGTCTCTTTTCTAGACCCCCTAGCTCATGGACCCCAAAACCAGGTGCCTTCCCTGCCTTGGATTTTTATATTGACACTTGCATGAGGCAGATCAATCAGCTGCAGCCTAAGCCTCTACGACGTTCCAACTTGACCCCTGGTGAGGAGAAAGCCCTGCAGGAGCTGAAGGACAGAAGAGACATCATCATCAAACCTGCTGACAAGGGTGGTGCAGTGGTCGTGTGGCGCAGAGACCTCTACCTCCAAGAAGCCAGGTCTCAGCTGTCCAACACCACCTTCTACGGCCCTACCGCCAGAGACACCACCAAGGCTGACAATGCGCTCATCCGTAAGACCATCAAGACGGCAGTTGATAAGTCATCTTCCGTTTGAAGCCTACCATGCTATCATGAAGGAGCCCCGTGAGTCCCTCCTTTACCTCCTCCCCAAAATACACAAGGTCAACAATCCTGGGCGACCTATCGTTTCGGCCTGTGCTTGCCCCACTGCCCTTATTTCCGCTTTCCTCGACTCCGTGTTCCAGCCATTGGTGGCTGCCTTGCCCACCTACGTGGACACCAATCACACCCTGAACCTCCTGAACGACTTCTCCTTCCCTGCTGACTGCACTGAGAGGCACGTGTTTACCATGGACATTGTGTCTCTTTACACAAACATCCCCCATCAGGAAGGCATGCTGGCTGTCCAACACTTTCTACCCAAGAGCTCTCTCCGCCTCCATTTTCCTACCATCCTGCGCTTGACTGAACTTGTCCTGACCCTCAACTCCTTCTCTTTCGACCAGGACCACTTCCAGCAGCAGAGCGGTGTTGCCATGGGCACTAAAATGGGTCCCAGCTTTGCCTGTTTGTTTGTGGGCTTCGTTGAGGAGTAGGCCTTCAGACAGTACAAAGGTGTCAGACCAGCCTTCTACAAGCGCTTCATCGATGACTGCCTTGGCATAGCCACCGGCCCCGTAGATTCCCTTCAGGCCTTCGACTTCATGTCAAACTTCCACCCTGCCTTAAAATTTACCCACACCATCTCCAACTCCTCTGTCCCGTTCTTGGACATCCTTGTCACCATCCAACCCACCTGCAATTTTCTGACCACAAGTGTCTTCTATAAGGAGACTGACTCACATTCGTACCTCTTGTACTCCTCCAGTCACCCCCAGGCCTGCAAAAACAGCATTCCCTTCTCCCAGTTCCTTCGGCTCAGACACATCTGTAGTGATGAGCTGGATTTTGAACATCAGGCTGAGAGGATGGTCAGCTTTTTTCTAGCCAGACAGTACCCCGAGGCCTTGATCCAGAGAGGCCTTGATAAGGCCCGTGCCATCCCCCGCTCCCAGGCACTGATGCCCCGAGAACACACAGAAAAGGATGAGCGTATTGCAGCTGTCCTGACCTTTCACCCCCACAACCTCCCTGTACGCAGCATCCTTCTCAACAATTTCCACCTTCTTAAGTCTGACACCCGCTTGAGTGAGATATTTCCCCGCCCACGCCTCATTGCCTTCAAGAGAGACACCAACCTAAGGGACCACTTGGTGCAAGCTGCTGTTCGTAGATCTGGGCCCCCTCTCCCTCCTGGTACCAGTCCCTGTGGTCGGAAGGGGTGCAAAACATGCCCCTTCGTGGATACTTCCACCACCCTCACGGGTCCCACAGGGAAATTCACAGTCAGGGCGCACTTCGACTGCCAGTCCGAGAACCTAGTGTATATCCTCACTTGCACCCTTTGTGCCAAAAAGTACACTGGTGAAACCTACCGCAGCCTGAACGAGCGCTTCACTGAACACCTGCGCTCCATGCGCCTTGGCTACAGTGACCCATTTCAACAGCCCTCTTCACAGTTTTGCCCATGCGAGGATCACTGCTGTCTGGCAGAACCAGTCCACTGGCCTGTACCAGCGCTTCATGGAGTCCACTGTGATTGCCCGCCTTGGTACCCTCGCCCCAGCTGGACTCAACACCAAAGAGTGATGGCAGCAGTCTTCCAGGCATTCTCTAACCCCTTTCTGATTCTTGCCCTCTTTCTCTTTTCCTCTATTTATCCGCCACCACTCATCCCGTTTTTTGTATATATACTTTATTATTTTTTATTTTATTGTATTTATCTACTTATATATTCCTCTGTGTGTGTGTGTGTGTGTGTGTGTGTGTGTGTGTGTGTGTGTGTGTGTGGTTTGTTTTGTTTTCCTCTGTGTATGTGTGTTTATTTGTGTGTGTGTGTGTGTGTGTGTGTGTGTGTGTGTGTGTGTGCGTGTTTTTTTGTTTGTGTGTGTGTGTGTGTGTGTGTGTGTGTGCGCGCGCGCGCGTGCGCGCGTGCGCGCGCGTGTGGTTGTTGTTGTTGTTGTTTTGCTGTTGTTTTAATTTATTTATTTACTTTTGTTTATATTTATTTATTTATCTTTTCTTTTTCTTTTTTTTTTCAATTATATATGTGTGTGTATGTGTGTCTATATGTATGCATATGTATATATGTGTGTGTGTATGCATATGTATATATATTTTTTTTCCACTTATTATTTAACTTTCTTGTTCATATGTCCCTAACACTAACAGTCTCTTCCACCCCCTTCCCTCACTCCTGCCCTCTCACCCCCTGCCCACCTTCCCTCACCCTTCCCTCTCAGAACCCTTTCTTTCCCTCAGACATTCACACTGACAGTTCTACTCACCCTGCTTTGTGTGTGTGTGTGTGTGTGTGTGTGTGTGTGTGTGTGTGTGTGTGTGTCCTTTCCTGTGACTTCTCATCACTTTCCTTTCCTGAACTTTACTCTCTCTCCCTGTCTGTACCTTTCTGTCTGTCACTCACTCATTTCATTTGCCTGAAGAAGAGCTTGTGGCTCGATACGTCGCCTCTTTTATCCCAAGTAAGTCGACTTTTACCAAGATTTGTTAGTCTACCTCCCACTAATATAGCCATAAGTTCTGCTGTGAATATTGAGAAAAAAAATATGATATGATAGTACTTCTCTACTTTTAATGACTGAATTATAAATGCAAAGGGTTTAAGTACCTATAGTCGTGAGGGAGTGAATAGACTGTGCTCTTTTAGAGAAATGGTTTGATTTTAAACTGATCTCGGCAGTACTGGAATTTTGAACTGTAGTACTTTTCAAGATATATTTAGCTGATGCACGTTTCATCTGTTCTTCAAAGGGCAACACTTTAATTTATGTGAATGTTTTTAACGTTGAAGCATGAACTGGAACACCAATAATAAGCTTATATGCTTTACTATCCACACTTTGTAATTTCTTTAACATGTATTTTGTTGCAGAAAAGAATACCTCTTGTGCATTTGTTAGCTTTGAGCGTACTAGCCATGTTGCTAGGTGGATAAGTACAGAGGTATCCAGACCCCAGTGTTGCCTGATAACAATCTTTAATAAGTTGAGGCTTTTTCTAGCCTTTGTCAAGAGGTGTTCCAAATTCCATGTCAGTTTTGATGTCAGATATACGCCAAGGAATTTTACAACTTGGTTGTATTCTATCACTGACCCATCTATTTTAAAAATGGGCAATGTGTCTGGGTTATAACAGGATTAAACAGAACCATGCATGACTTTTCTGCCTGCAGAGTCAATCCATTTTCTGACATATAGTTAATTAGCTTATTTAGTTCTTCTTGATACAGCCTCTTTGCATAATTTATCGATCTGAGAGGGGTATTTCTTTTCATTGTTAGTTTCATCTCTATGCACATATCGTTTGCATATTGTACCTTTTCAACGTTATTTGATTAAGACTGTAATCAGCGGAGTCCCACAGGGGACAGTTCTAGGCCCCATCCTATTTCTGATTTACATCAACGATCTGCCTCAGAACATCAAGGCCAATATTAGATTGTTCGCTGATGACTGTATAGTCTACTCCACCATCAAGACAATCCAAGACTGTAAAATGCTCCAACGAGACCTCAACACCTTGTCTGACTGGGAACAGCGTTGGGGAATGGAATTCCACCCAGAAAAATGTAATGTCCTTACCTGTACAACATCAAGGAACCCCATCAGCTACAACTACAAATTAAAAGGACACACCCTCGAGCATGTTGACAGCGCAAAATATCTCGGCGTCGACATAAGAAATGATCTAAACTGGAAAGAACATGTTACAAGAGTCACCAACAAAGCCAATAGCATGGTAGGCTTCCTAAAAAGGAATCTAAAAACATCCAATAAAACCACCAAAGCCAATGCCTACCAAACTCTTGTACGCCCGCACCTGGAGTATTGTTCATCAGTCTGGAGCCCGTACAAAGAAGGTCAAAAGAACAAGATTGAAATGGTGCAAAGAAGAGCAGCACGTTATGTACACAGTGACTACGGGCGGACCAGCAGCGTAACACACATGCTGCAAGAACTAAGATGGGAATCCCTCGAATCACGGCGGAACAGACAAAGGCTGACCCTGATGTATAAAATGGTCAACGGCATTGTAGACATCCCTCCAGACAAATTTCTCAAGAAAGGATCCGGCAGAACAAGATCAAATCATCGACACAAATTTGTCCATCTTAGCTCCTCCTCTGACCCTTATAAATACAGTTTTTTTCCCATCAACCATCCCCGTCTGGAACTCCCTGCCTGCAACAGCAGCAGAGGCTCCCTCCTTGGCAGCTTTCAAGAGGGAGCTGAACAAGATCACAGTTTAGTCCCCCCCCCTTTTTTTTTTTTTTTTTTTTTTTTTTTTCCCCCCGGAGGGACGCTGCGAGTGACGGTGGGTGAGAGTATGTATACATGCTCTTTCTCATTGTCACCCCCTCCGGAGGAAAAGATAGGTCTAATTAGGTTTTAGTTAGGTATTTACGCCTCTGCGCACACAGGTCATTAATAGTCAGTAATGACGGCTGACCTTCCAATTTGAAGATTGAAGATCGTGAGTTAAGATGTAAAGTATTGGTGCGATTACCGATCCTTGTGGGACTCCCATGTCAAATGATTTATTACCTTTGTTTTGATTACTCTATTGCTTAAAAAAGTTTGTAGATAATCAAACATGTAACGTGATAAACCAATTGATTTGATTTTATAGAGTAACCGTGAATGCCATACTTGGTCATATGCTTTTTTATGTCAAAGAAGGTGGCTAGCAGTTGTTGTTTTTTTCTACTAGCAAATTGATGTTTTATCTCGTTAGTAAATTTAACTCAGTGGTCAACTGCTGTTTGAGTGTACGTGTGTTTGCGAGTATGTGGGTGTGTCTGCGCGCGCGCGCGCGTGCGTGTGTGTGTGTGTGCGCGCGCGTGAGTTGATGTGTATGATCATTTATTGGTGACTGGAAAGAAGAAAAACAAAAACCTTAAACCTATAAAACCTATAAGTACTTGCGTAATGGACTGTTTGATGAGGAGATGATACATTGATTCAAAACGTGACGGGTGTGGACATGTTCAGGGATCACACACACGCACACACACACGCACACACACGAACAAACAAACACACACACACACACACACACACACACACACACACACACACACACACATACACAACACACACACACACACACACACACACACACACACACATACATACATACACATTCCACACACACACACACACACACACACACACACACACACACACACACAGATATTTTGAATTCTTTAGACATTGATTTTCATGATATAGCACCTCGTGTCCTGGTGCCACCTGTCACTCCCTGAGAGCTAACAAAAGCAAACGTCAACATATGTGCTTCTGACACAACAAAAGGAGAATCTCCACATATAATAGCAGCATCTGTCAGAATTGAATCAGAAGAAAATTTTGATTATCATTTAAACGTTTAAACTGATGGCTCGGTCGTGAATGATAGCGGTGCAGGATCTGCTTTTGTCATTCCTGACCTATAAACAGAAAAATCATATTATTTAGGTATGGGACATTCGATTATTACAGCTGAATTGGTGGCCATCCTTATGGCTTTAAATCATCTTGTTGATATACCAATGATATTAATATCCTATTTTGTATTGATTCTCAGTCTGTTTCAAAAAGTTTGTTCCTTTTTGAGAATAACAAAGAGAAGATTTATTGTTTGAAATAAGGTATTTATTGCACTCCCTATTTGCGAATTCCGCGAAGGGTACAAATGTTGATTTTTGTTGGATGCCATCCCATACTGGATTCCGTTATAACGACCAATCAGACAGGGCAGCAAAAAGGGAAGCAAAGAATCATACAGATAGTATAAAAGTATATTGCCCATTGCCATACAAGGAAATAAACAATATACCAGAAAGAGACTTTTATAGGTGCTTGAATTCAAGTCTACAACCTCGTCAGTTGACTTTCTCAGACTTTGGTCCGATTCGTAGACCAATTCTGAGTTTAGCTCTCAGACTATTATCAAATTCATTACGGACCAAGTATTGTTCTAATGTCAAGTGCAAATGCATTTTTAACCTGACAATTAAGCATATATTTTTTGACTGTAGTTTGATGAAGCCTTATGTACACGAAAGTGTCTTCACAAGTGACTGAGAACGTTGATGTTTTTGAATTTTTGCATTCATTATCAGTTGTTTCGCTTGTCAGTTTAACGACTTCTCTTCCTTCAAGTAACTTCCTGTAATTGTATTTAGATAATTTTTTTTTTCAAATTCCACCCTCATTTGCCTAGTTTCCCCCAACTCTCCGTTCATTCACATCTCCCACCCCTTCTAACCCATAATATTCCAAAGACGTGGAATAAGCTCCCTGATAACCTCCGTCATTCTGATTCCCTCGCATCTTTTAAATATCGTCTCAGAATTCACCTTTTCCCTCAACAATAAGTTCAATTGTGGCAGGTCCACTTCCTTTTCGTTAGGTGTGCTTGACTATGTGTGTATACATATGTATGTGTACATAACTACATGCATGTATATGCATGTGTATTGTGTGTGCGTGTGTTTATGTAAGTTTGTGCCTGCCTATGTGTGCGTATGTGTTAGGGTAGCTGTTAGATACACATGTATGTTAAAATGTATGTATGCAGTGTGCGTGCGTGCGTGCGTGCGTGCGTGCGTGCGTGCGTGCGTGTGTGTGTGTGTGTGTGTGTGTGTGTGTGTGTGTGTGTGGTCACATTTGGTGTGTGCATGTAACATAGATATAATGTTCTATGTTAACAAAAACGTTTTTGTGAAGCACCTAGAGCAGATTTCTGGATAGTGTGCTATATAAGTATCCATTATTATTATCATTATTATTATTATTATTATTATTATTATTATTATTATTATTATTATTAAATGTATTCATAAATACTTTAACAACATGTCTTCAATCACCGACATGTGTGACGGGACATTAACAAACAAACAAACAAACAAAAACAACCCAGTAAACAAACACACAGACCAAAAACGATTAAAAAAAAAAAATAAAATAAAAAACACCAACAAACAACACAACAGATGAACAAACGAACACACATACACACAAATGCATACACACATACACATACTTACATACATATTCAAGGTCACTAACGCATAACCAAAGAACGAACTAATATAAGATACAATGTGATTTAGACGAAAATAAGATTCACACAGAAAATAATGATTCTGTAACAGAAGAAAAAGTCCAGGCAACAAACAGGATGGGGACTCTGGCTAAGTGATCACAGACCACACTTCCACAACAGAAATACGAACTCGGAACGAGGCGCGTTCCGTTCACGTGACTGTGTGTTCCCAGTGTGACTGCCCATTCAGTCCGATTCTGACCGATCACTTAAACGTACCAGCAAAAGGGCAGCAAGTTTCATCTGCTTGAAACCAAAACGATACTGTGTCTTGGTGAGTACTGTCACTTCTGTGTCGGTATAAATACTTTGTTTTTGTTTATTTCTTCATCGACAATGAAGCGACATATCGTAGCTATTCTTATTTTTAGAGTAAGAGAGAAAGTAAACGTGGGTTTGTTTCGTTTGAATTATAAACTATCGCGAGTTATTGTGTTGCTCTTCGTTATTGTAGTGCACCTGTTTCTGTTTGCAGCTCTCGTTTTGATGTGAAGTTGATGACTTAAATCACAGAGATTATATTTTCCTTGCCAAGGTGCATCACGTTACTCTCTTTTGTGGAATTATGTATCAAGCAAAACAAACCAGCGTTTTGGGACAGGAGCGTTGACGTAGCGTTCCTGAGACAGCAGAGCGATGTCAGCCATGATAATGACACTATGAG
Source organism: Babylonia areolata (assembly GCF_041734735.1). Taxonomy (NCBI): domain Eukaryota; kingdom Metazoa; phylum Mollusca; class Gastropoda; order Neogastropoda; family Buccinidae; genus Babylonia; species Babylonia areolata. Next base: position 41,746,606 of record NC_134898.1, on the reverse strand, counting down.
GTCGGCGTTTCTGATCCTATTGTTTCGTTTCTCGTGTCAGTCGAATTTATTATATCAGTATGGAAAATACTCAGAGCGAAGGACAAAGTAACGTAAGTCAGACTAAGAATCAAACCAGATTTCTCACACCTGCCTCAGTCTTCTGCGAACGTCACTTGTCCCTTCAGCAACCAGTCTCTGAGACTCCCTCTAAGATTTTTGGGTGCTGCCTTTTAAGACTTACATGGTCACTGGTGGGGATTGTACTTGGCTGACTTATTTTGATCTGCTTCATGCAAAGTTTTGTTGTTTGGTTGTTGTTGTTTTTGTTTTTTTGTTTTTTTCTTCTTCTTTTTTTTCTTTTCTTTTCTTTTTTTTTTTCTTTTTTTTATTTTTTATTTTTTTTCTAATTTAAGAGTAAGTGAATAAAGGCCATGACAGCTACTAGCTAGGCTGGAAAATGCTGCATTGAAAATAAATTTGCTCTTTATATATATATATATATATATATATATATATATATATATATATGTATATATATATATATATATATATATATATATATATATATATATATATATATTGTCACATGTACACGTGTGAGCATTGTAAGTTGAGAGTAGTAGCAAATGCATTCAAAATAAGAATTGCAAAAAAGAAAAAAAAAAAGTGTCATGTAAACAGACTGACAAATAAAAGACGAGAGGCAAGGCCTTCAAGACTCACTTGTGATACACTTTGAAAAAAAATATATATATATAATCGTTAAAATGTGTTCTGTATTTGTTATTATAAAGCTTTGGGTTAAAAAAAAAAAAAAAAAGTCCTAACGGCAGCTTCGAACCCCAAGTGTTCGGGTTAGAAGAAACTGTCTTACCCATTACACTATCGTGGCTCCTTAACTGACGTTCAAAACTATAATATTTAAACATGCTTTTTTAAAGGGGGATAAATCGATTGCGGTATTCGCAGTGAGAACGCTGTTTAAATCACATTATTCTGGTGTATCTTTGGCATTCAAAAATTATTTTTAAGTCCGTGGTAAAGGAGACGTGGCTATCGCTGCAATCGCACTGCAACATTTAGCCGTTTTCTCTGGATCTAGATACATGTACAAGTTTAGTTACACCCGGTTGACACGGTCGATTCAATTTCTCTTATGTTCATTCTAGTTTTATAGTTTTAAAGTTGATATGAAAATTGAGTATTTTGTTAAACTAATAACATGTAGAGCCAAGTAAAGTACTTCTAAACGTCGTATGAAGTGAAAAGGACTGCATTTTGAGGAGAAAAGCCAAGACCGGAAATGTTTACGTTTCATCAATTGAGTATTAACTCTCATGTTTATTATTTTTCACTGTGAATTAAGACTGATTCTGTGGATATTTTTATGGCAGTTTGGGGCATAATCCAGTAAGTGATGAGGCGTTCACAAAAATTAATCTTTCTCTGAATAAATATTTAATGGTCTCCTTCTCCAACTTTCCATCACATGTTATCGTGTATTGTCTATTGAATATAGGATTGAACGGACAGGTCAACAACTTGAAACAAAATGGCGTCGTTCGCGTTCGCGAAGAATATGAGCACGCGCTTTGAATATGTATAAATATTTGTATGCAATTGATTTTTGCCCATGACCTTCAGGGCTCAGCCAGTAGATCTATAAAGTCCACTTGTCGTATTGATTTTAGTATTTTCCGAAAAAGACCTCTTGGGCGAATGAACATAGTGAAAGCCCTGTACACTGAGAGTAAAACACACAAGCTTTTTATGTACTGAGTATAATTTCAAAATGTAATGTTTAAGATGAGAAAGATCAGTTTAAAGCAAATTAAGCCCCCTAGCATTAATTACATATTAATTTCCCTTTTTTTACTATCTGCACCAAAGACATGCAAAATAAATATAACTTCCATGCTTAGCAAAAGAAGTTCCAGTTTGAACAAAAAAAAAAAAAAGAAAAAGAAAAAAAAAAAAAGACTGCTCTTGTTGTTGTGACAGAATATCAGATCAAAGTGCCAAGTTTAGAGAATAAAATAAAAATATAAATATAACAGTAAATTCAGTTTACATATAATTTGGTTTCTTTTTACTTTTTTTTTTACCCATCCCATAGGTGCAATATTGTTTTAAACCAGATGACTGGAAAGAACTGAATGTTTCCTATTTTTATGCCAAATGTGGTGTCAACTGACAAAGTATTTGCAGAGAAAATGGCAATGTTCAAGTTTACCACGGACACACACACACACACACACACACACACACACACACAAACAACCGAACACCAGGTTAAAACATACTCACTTTGTTTACACAAGTGAGTCAAAAACACACAAAAAACTGAGCACAACTGATGATGGACATCAGTTTGATGATGGAAGATCAGTTCAAAGTTTACAACGTATCTTCTCGCCTGTGTAGAACACCGCAATTTAGCCACTTTGTCGATCAGTTGCAACAGGAAGTACACCTTTTTAGCCCAGATGTACAGATGGTGTCAAAGTTTTTTAAAAAGTGGATTCATTAATTTTGATGAGGTTTGATTATGGAAATCATTGTTTACATCAGTATCAGACTCAGAGCGTCCAGAAATTGCTTTTGAAAAACCCGGAAAAAAAACACTTTTTAAAAATCTATCTAAATGTTTTCACATAGTGCAATGTCCATTTTAACAAATGGTTTCAATTTTCAGTACACTTGAAAGGCAGTCAGATGATACAGTGGGAATAATGATTTGATAGAATGTTTACGTAATGAATGATGACCATCATCCAAGTTTTCATATGGGAAACATTCGTTTAAGGGATGATTTGGCTTCTTGCTGATTGCATTATGCAAACCTACAGTCAAGGAATGCACTCCTAATAAACTGCGATAATTTTGGTTTGATTGTAAATACACACGTCATAAATGGATACGATTTTGTTTTGTCATAGGAAATGCACAACCTTCAATGTGTCCACCTTTTGGCAATGAGTCATTTGTGTTTTCTATGTGTGTGTGCGTGTGCGTGTGTGTGTGTGTGTGCAAGTTATGCGCTCCTAAAGGCTAAACCAGAAACCATTTTTGCCATGTGCAGTAATGGGTAAATCAGACAATAATGATGCCCACTGTTACTACATGGCTGGGTTGGCTGAGATCTGAACCCGTAGTGGGAAACTGCTATAAAGATTTAAAACTAAAGCTCAGGGAAAAGGCCACTCACATGAGTACCATCTTACCGGATGATTCCCAAAAAAAACTTGACCTGGATGATTCCCCCAGGACCTGACCGAATGAGTTATGGTTGTAAACCTGCTGGCCTCATACTGTCACATGTCTGTTCAACTGCAGTGTGATTTATTTAAGATTGTATCTATTATTTTGCCCTTAAGCAATAGATCTGTTTACTTTTGTCTGCTTGATCTAGCAATCTGACAGATTTTACCACACACACACACACACACACACACTCACACACACACTCACTCACACACACACACACACACACACACACACACACACACATATATATATAAACACTGTGTACTTGCATTTATGACACGTCTTAACATATTTTCACAAAGGTATTAAAAGATGACCATTTTGACATTGTACTGAACCATCCACAATTATTCACTCATTGCAACTGATAACATAATAAATAGTATTGAATTCTAGACTCTCTCAGTCTAGCTCTGTCAACATATTAATATATGTTACTATTAATGTTCTTGTTGGCTTTTACTTGATCAAACACAAATTGTGCCATTACTTCACTCCTCATGATAACATGTTTAAAAGCATGGCTCTTGTTTTATACACTACAACATGTGCTTCATGATTACACAAATAACATTTGTTGTCAGTTCATTACAAATTTGACCATACAACACTGACCTAATTTCTTTCTTCTGTAACTATTCTCTCAAGTTTGTTTTTCATATATGCCTGTTTATTTCTTCCATCCCATCGATTTCTGAATGTTCTGGCAGTCCGTTCTTGTATCCGCAAAAGCAAAAGCTGCTGATATACTATCTTTTTCCCTTTTTGGTTCAACATCATGGGCCTCAGACGCATGTTCCACTTCATTTCTTATTCCGTGTTACTTGCATGTCCACTTATGTGTGCATGTGTGTGTTGCATGTTTTTCATCAGCATGGTTGTAACTCTCATGGCTGAAATGGAATAAGTTTTTTTTTTTGTTTTTTTTAATTACAGAGTGTATGTTTCTCACACCATGGCGACGTATATCTAAAAATAAATTCAAATGGTTTGCATTTGTATGTGTTCTGACACTCTTCTCCCCCCTGTTCTCATACTCTTCTCCCCCCTGTTCTCCCCCCTGTTCTCACACTCTTCTCCGCCCTGTTCTCACACTGTTCTCCCTCCTGTTCTCATACTGTTCTCCTTCCTCATTACACTGTTCTCTCTTCTCTCCTCACACTGTTCTTCCTCCTGTTCTCACATGTGCTTCCTCCTGTGGTTGTCCAGTTAGTCTACTGCCCGTGCACTTGACGTGTCAGCTGGGAGACGGGGCAGCAAGTTCCAACTGTTAGAAAACAACAAAGCGACACTGTGACGTGGTGACTGTGAGTACTAACATACTTTGTTTTAATTTATTTCTTAATCAAAAACGAAGTACAATGCTCTTCGCTCTTTGAGACTGGGTTATGAGACCATAACACAATAGTCATCATGGCTTTGTTTAATTTGAAGTATAAATCATGCAAATCGTCTTTATCTCTCACTCTCAGAGCTGCTGCTTCCGTTTGTGTTCCCGTCTCACGTTTTATAATTTTGATTGTTTGCCACACTTTTTTTTGCTTACATGGTTTGCATGAAATGTAGCTGAATGATTAAATGATACATATATTGTGTTTGACTAGGGCTATTTTCTACTCTTCTTTTTTTCCTTTTTTTTTTTTTTTTTTTTTTTTTGCATAACTGGCCAGTATATTGAGTCGACGCATAGGTCACGTTTCCCCCTTCCCACCACCCTCCACCCTCCACACCCCCTTCCCGCCACTTCGCCTTTTCTCCTTTTTTTTAAGTTCTAAATTTATTTATTCTAAGTTGGTGTGGTGCACAGTTTATCGACCAGCACACTTGCTTTGACTAGTGCCTTCATGAGTATATTGAACCTAAATCATTCACCAAAACAAAATGAAACGTGTGTGTGTGTGTGTGTTCGCGCACGTGTGTACATCCGTGTGCGTGCTTCTGTGTATCTGCTCAGTTCAGTTCAATTGCTCCAAAAGGCGTCACTGTGTTCGAACAAGTCCTTATACGCTACGCCACAGCTGCTGAGCAGATGCATGACTTGTAGCGTAACCCAACGCGCTTAGTCATGACGTGAGTGGAAAATAAAATAGAATAAAATCAAATCAAATGAAATGATTTAGAATAAGTGCATGTCTGCATGTGCAGTTATAAGTCCTGGATACTGTTTTGATCTTGAGACACATTTATGCAGGCTGCTTTAATCTCCAGTTTCTACTCCAATTTTCAACCAGCATATTTTAAATTTGATACATTTTGATGCTCTTAGTTATTTCCAGTGCATTTAATCAATGGTTTGTACCTTCTCTCAACCCTTAACATCCCAAACAAGTGTGTTCATTTGTTGAAAATTGTATATAATCAGCGTGCGTGCGTACACGTGTGTGTGTGTGTGTGTGTGTGTGTGTGTGTGTGTGTGAGGGGGGGTTAGGCCCAACACTCAGCTCATATCACAGATTGACATCAGTTTACAGTTTGGCCAACAGTAAAGTGAGAGCTGTATTATCAATGGTTTATCCATTGCAATTGGAAATCATTTAGCCTACAGCTTAGTCTTTTGTGAATGACTGTGACTCTCGAACTAGGACTGTAGGAAGCAAGATTGTGGTGGCTCTGAGTGCTGCAGCCTTGGGGTCTAGCTGGCCTTTGGGAACCATCCCAACGCCGACCGTCCGAAAACCTTCTTGGCCGAGAGAGTGGGGATGTAACTTAGGCAAGACGCTCACCACTATAATAAAATTATCGCCCAAATAATCGGGACAGCAGTTGCTTCCTCTGCTGTTCTAATGGTCAGAGTCTATCGTATATATGTGTTCACATGTTTAGAAGATTATATTTGATTTTCTGTAATTAATCGATTCATGTTTACCACATCTGTAGTGACGTGCCATACATTCTTAACTTGAGTATACATGCCACATATGTTTAATTTGAACTGCATTGTAAAATGCTATTCTCAAAGATTGTCTCTGAAAAAAAAAAATGTCCATGCCCATGTAAAAATACTGTGCGATCCATGAAACTAGGACTGTAAACACTATGCATGATTGAAACAGACACTTAGGCCCAGGTTCTCCTGTAAACCAAGTCAAAGTAATACTTAGGTCTTTCATCCATCCTGGGGTGTAGGCTGTCAACAAGAGATCTCCGCAGTTCCCTGTCCCGTGTCTTTGCCTCTGTCTCCATGTAAGCCCCGTATTCTTGGTGTCTGCCCGGAGGTCTGTTCACCAGGCGTTTTCTTGGTCAGCATCTCTCTCATTCCTAGGGGGTTCCATGTCAGGGCCTGTCTAGTGATGCTTGACACAGGTTTTTGTAGCGCGTGCCCCATCCATCCCCACCTTCTTTCAAATTCACTGTTAGACAGAAGACGTGTCTTCTTCGATGCTAAGTCAAAGAGATGTGAAAGAAAGATAATCCAGGCCCACTGTGACATTTCCACATTGCATTTTATATAGCTCTATCATTCAAGCATAAGCGTGCTCTAAATTTACAATCCAGTACCTAAAGTGAAACAAGAAAGCACATAAAAAGTAGTAGAAACATCAAACATAATCATTAATATTGTAAATGATAATCATAATAATGGACATTTAAAAAGCGCGTTTCTCCAAAAATACTGCTCAAAGCGCTTTACATTTCGTCCTCCCCCTCCCCCACCGCCTCCCCATAAATACCCTACTCCACCCGCACCGTCCAACCCCCAATCGCCCCCACACACACGGAAGCACGTACCAGAGAAAAAATGCAACTGAACATTGGAAACCACCCACCAACCCATGGCACCCTCCACAAAATGCATCCCTGCAACACGCACTTGGGCACGCAGATACACACAATGTACGGACGCTCACCAGCAAACAGCCTCTCCACAACAAAACATGCACTCAAAACCAAATCACACCAAGATCAGGAAAAAACAAAACAAAAACAAACAACAACAACAACTGCTTTTACTGCTGTTGAAAAAAAGATGTGTTTTCAGAGCAGACATGAAAGATTTCAGCGAGACAGAATGACACACATTTTCAGGTAGACTGTTCCAAAGAAAAAGACCTTTGACCCTGTTGTTTCTTCTTTAGAATTAGGTTTCTTTAAATGCACAAAACTCACAAATTGATATACTCTCAATACTACAATTGTCACTCTCCAACACACACACACACACACACACACACACACACACACACACACACACACACACACACACACACACACACACTCACTCACTCACTCACTCAAACTGATTCACATGATTGCAACAGTTTGCAATCCATACGAGGTGAAGACCTACAGGTAATGACCTCTTTTGTTTGGTTTTTGTTACAGGGTCTACTCAAGTGAACAACGATGACCGAGTCCAACTGGATATCGAAACGCATTGAACCAATGCGTGAAGTGTATAGAGAGTACATCAAAATACCCGAAGACATAGCGGAATTATTTGGAACTCTTCGTCACCGTTTCAGCAACAGTCTTCGGCAGCATCTGTATGACTCAGCAGAGCTGGTACTGGTGCGCTACCAAAAAATTGAAGAGATGCTAGCTGAATCTGAGCTGAATATGAATGATGGATTCTGCCATTTGTTTTGGGATGATGTGCTAACGTCCCTGGCTAAACAGGAAAGGTGGTCCTGTTTGAAGAAAGCATTGTTGCATTTTCCTCATTTTTTCCCTGAAAATCTGTTGAAATTTATATCTAGCATCCGTCTCAAATCAACTGGCCTAGTCATATTCAGGATGTTGCTTGCTCGGTGTACAGATAAAAATTTCGTTTGCCTGACTTACATACTTCGTTGTATAGCATACAGCGGTTTTGTGGAGCAGTTTGAAACTTTAATCTATAGTCACAACAGAAGTGTCCAACAGTATCTGTTGGATATTTCCATGGACTGGGGGTTTTACAAGATGATTGTGCTCATTGCCTGTTGGACCTGGCCTATGGAAGGACCCCCCCCTCATACTGAAAATGAAAGATGTCGCATTTTAGCTGCAGCATGTGAGGCAGGCTTATTTTCCCTGTCAATTCCCAGCACACCATTGGAATGGTCGCCCCTTGCCATTGCTGTCAAACACAACCTGCCGGACCTCGTCAAGTTCCTCTACAAAGTCGGTACAATGACAAACGAATTTTTATTCAGGTTGAGTCGCCACGTGCAGACCATGCTGGAGACCAGAATTGAAGCACGTGACAAGGACCGCAAAGAGCCGCACATACGTCCCAGGGCAAAGGCCGCCAGAGAAATCCGAGATTTTCTGAAGAGCAAAGCCTCACAGCCTCGTTCACTGAAGAGTCTGTGCCTCAACGAGGTGTCCAAACGTGTTGGCTGGGGCCATGTCAGAGATGTTAATGTCGCACAGCTGGAAATTCCTGTCACACTGAAAGACCAACTGAGTTTTCACTGGAGGGATGTCAACACTGAAAGACCAACTGAGTTTTCACTGGAGGAATGTCAAAACTGAAAGACGAAATGCCTTGTCACTGGAGGGATATCAACACTGACAGACGAAATGTCTTGTCACTGGAGGAATATCAACACTGAAAGACGAAATGTCTTGTCACTGGAGGGATATCAACACTGAAAGACGAAATGTCTTGTCACTGGAGGGATATCAACACTGAAAGACGGAATGTCTCGTCACTGGAGGGATATCAACACTAACTCTGTCAGCTTTTCCCACCTGCAAATAGTTCACATGTCGGGTACACCCCATTCCCGTGAAATGCCTTGTGACAATAAGTTTGATTCAATTCAGTGTCATTCAGATTTATATGTCAGTTGATTATTTCATACCCGTAATCTGCATGTCTGTTTTCTCAACACTAGTATGTGTTTTTTGGTGCATGCGTGCGCGCACGCGAGCATGTGTGTATGTGTTTAGGACATATCTTGTGCTTTTTTTGTGTGATGGTTTAACATTTGAAATTTGTATCATCGTCCCGATGTATATGGAAACAAATACTGATATTCTTCTCTTGTATGTCCTCATGTCTTGTTTTCTGTCATTAATGATAATAGCAAATGGATAACTTCATATGAGGCATTTAGTGCTTACTACATGGGGAATCTGCACCATATAAGTATTACATATTATCATTATGTCTGGAAAGTATCCCCCCCCCTCTCTCTCTCCCTCCCTCTCTCTCTCTCTCTCTCTCTCTCTCTCTCTCTCTCTCTCTCTCTCTCTCTCTCTCTCTCACAGGCATCCAGCTGTGGGTTATTGATGGCTGCAGAAAACAAAATGATACTGACGAATGCAGCTGAATTTGAGCATAAAGCTCAGAACATAAGGTAGCAGAATTAAATGTTTTGATTTTTTTTTTTCTGCAAAAGCATTGTTCACTCCACTGGTAAAGGGCCAAAGCCAATCCAATTAAACCATCTCTCTATCTCCCTCCCTCTCTCTCCATCTTTCTGTCTATCTGTCTCTCTGTCTGCATGGATGCACTGTCGCGTCAAGAAAAGATGCCACATACATCTAAGTGTGAACTGATACTGTGCTGCGCAAATAGTTATTGATGATAGTCATTGTTACTTGATACAGTAGTGTGTGTGTGTGTGTGTGTGTGTGTGTAGGGGGGCCCTTCAGCGCCCCCCCCCCCCCCCCCCCCCCCCCCCCCACACACACACACTCTTTGTTTTCCTTATAACGTGTTCTTTGTACTAAAATTTCAGCATTCGTAAATGCTTGTCACTTTGTTTCATTTTTGTTTTGTTATTGTATTGAGTTGTATCACATTGTTCTGCTCTTCTGCAACAACATATTTCTCTGCGCTGAAAATCGGGCTGCTCTCCCCAGGGGTAGTTCATCATTACAATGAGAGTGCCACGTCTTTTTGTATTTTGTTTTTGCATGCAATTCTATTTGTTTTCCCATTAAAGTAGTTCTACTCTCTTTTTTTTTTTTTTTTTCCAGGAACAACCACTTTGTTGTCATGGGTTACTTTACGTGTTCCACACGGAATCTCGGTTTATTGTCTCACTCAAATGGCTACCATCCAGACCCTCACTCAAGGTCTTGTGGAGGAGGAGACAATACTGGAGAGGGTGGGATTCGAACCAGTGTGTATTCAGAGTATCTGGCTTCATAGGTGGACACGTTACCAACAGGCCAACAGTCCACTGAATGGGGGATGGGAAAAGATGTCTTATTTACAAATGTATTTGCTTTGGATTGTTTGCTTCTATTTCCATTGTTTTTGTCTGTTTTTTTAATTAATGAGGCAAGGATGTGAATAAGCAGGATGTGCTTATTTCTTTTCCCCTTCCCCCCCCCCCCTCCCGCCACATTATTAAAATTCTCAGTACATATTTTAATGAATTGATTTGTTATTCATTCCTTTATTCATCTCACACTCTCTCAGTCTGTCTGCCTGTCTGCTGAAATTAATGTTTGTGTATGTTCTCTCTCTCTCTCTTCTCTCTCTCTCTCTCTCTCTCTCTCTCTGTGTGTGTGTGTGTGTGTGTGTGTGTGTGTGTGTGTGTGTGAAAGAGGTTTGTCAAACGAATCGTAAGGAAAAGAATGAGAGCAGAAGAACCAATTACGAGAAGAAGCTACAGAAGTTTTGCAGACACTATAAAATTGCATAAGCCCTGGCACTGATTTATTGATTTTATTTCCACACACACACATACACACCCATACGCATGCACGCACGCCGCACACACACACACGCACACACACATGCACACACACACGCAGCCATTCATGGATGAACACTTTAAACAGTATTGATGAAATCATGTTATACTATAAATTGTAAATTATACATGCGTTTGTTTGTTTTTATCCATGTTTTGTATATTTCCAACGCAAATTCACACACACACACACACACACACACACACACACACACACACACACACACACACGCCGACGTACACACATGCGCACACACACACACATCACAGATTTAAACCACAAATCCTATTAACTAAAAAGTGAGACACAAACATCCTACGCCTTTATAGTCCAGGGCCGATAAAAAATGGTCCAAATGTGTGCACCAAAACCGTTCTGTTAACGATACAATAAAATAGATTATACTGATCTCACTGACATAAAGTTGAGCAGGGGCGGGATCATGATAATCTATTTTATCTTATCATAAAAAGAACGGTTTTGTTGTTCACATTTGGACCTGGCGCAAATTTTAATCAAAATAGACCGCTGGAGAGTTCCGTGCTGCCATGACTTATAGAAGCGCCGGCGTCACATGATCTGTGCTCTCTGTGCTTTAATATTTTGTTCTTTTTTTTTTTTTTCTTTTTTTATTGTGCACATATTGTGCAGAGTCTGGTTGTAACAATGAACTTGAGTCTATCAACTGAAGAAATGGGGGACAGCGGATGTTTGCTGCTTTTGCCTTTGTCGTTCGCCTTTGGCATTGTTTGCGGTTTCGAGTAAAAGTTAAATGCACATGCGCGAGATCCAAGATGGCCGCGGAACTCTCCAGCGATCCACTTGATTCCCAAAAGTCCAGGGCAGATACAAAAATGGTCCGAATGTGTGCAACAAAACCGTTCTTTTCACGACTAAATAGAACAAATCATACTGATCACGCTGATATAAAGTTGACCACTGTAGGTGGGTGGGAACATGATTAGATTTTGATTTTTAATAATTATTTTCCACACATCTGACCACGAGAGAGGCCTTACAAAGAGTGGCAAGGCAATAGCAAGCAAGGGTACCGCAAGCACGGTATAAGGGGTCGCCAGAGGAAAGAGTACAGCGCGGTGCAGTACATGTGACTGACTGCTGCCGCGCTGATGTTGTCCTATACCTCCGTTAGTATGATACTGCGGCAGTTGACACTGAGATACCGTGCAGAAAATAAGAGAACTCTTTGGGGTCAAAAGGAAACAAACATTTTCAATTTCATGTAATTTATACTAAATCGATAAAAGACACATATTTGCTTTTATGAATGTTCAGTTTCCAGTTTCTTACCAGTCATGACATTTCAGAAAGAATGAAAACATTATTATACTGACTGCAAAGGTGAATTTACGAAGGCAGCACGGGATCATTTAGTTCGTAAGTAGGCCATAAAAAGTTGTTGACATTTTACGCAATGGACAACTTGGAAATACTTCATGCTCTGTTTATCAACGATTAGTATATAAATATCTAAGTATGTGTGAAACAGGTTTGCTTCAATGAACATTGTCGGAGCACTGTCCAGAAAATTAATCCAGAAAGCATGGAAAACAGATGATGGCAAAATCGACAAGTATCGTGTCTTGATGTGAAAAGAACGGTATCAAATATATGTTTTTCTTTAGAAATAAAGCGGAGTCCACTTAGCTCATTCGGTAGAGCATCAGACTTTTTATTAATCTGAGGGTCAAGAGTTCGAGCCCCGGTTATTATTATTATTAGTAGTAGTAGTATTTTTATGTATTTATATATTATATTTTATTTGTCCATTTTATTTATTCATTTATTTATTTATTTATATTCGTTGTTATTTATTTTATTTTATTTATTTATTTATTAATTTTTCTTCAAGGCCTGACTAAGCGCATTGGGTTACGCTGCTGGTTAGGCATCTGCTTGGCAGATGTGGTGTAGCGTATATGGATTTGACCGAACGCAGTGACGCCTCCTTGTGCTACTGATACTAATACTTTGGAAATGAACCGGTATTTGCAAATGTGACTCACGAACCCTGGCGCAGTAGACACGTTAGTTTACCGTGGGAAAGGAAATGCATCTGGCTGGAATATGAAGGTGGCAAAATGAAGTGCATCAGATACAGATAAAGAGCAAAGACTGCCTGGAAGATGAAAATAGGTCAGTCTCTAGAATCGTTTGAAAATGGGGGTCTCTCAGTCTGATTCAATATAAACATGTGTTTACATTTATTATTAAAATGTTCCATATGTTATCAGGATTGCAATTGAATAGAGAAATGCCTGCAACAATTTTGTGAGAATCTGTTTTGTCCTTGTGTCTTAAATGTGTTGAAAATTATCAAAAACATCCAAAATTTCGGCGCCATTTTGTGACATGACAATGTGTCTGAACATGAAGTGGTCAGAAACAAATAAGTACAAACCTGATTAAAATCCAGTACATACAGACTTGATCTATATTCATTCGTTGTGATAATAAAACATTGATCATCAGTAAAAATGGTACATTAAGTTTGAAATATTACGCAAGAAAAAATAGAACTGTTTTCAGATGAATCATATAGATTCATCTCAGGAAACCGTAAATCGGTTTGACAAACACCTTCAATCTTATGTGTTTGAATACAGATTCAAAGAATGTGTTATTTCCGACAGCGATTGAAATGTACATATTTTACACGGAAATCACCGGAATGTTCATTCGCACCCAATGGTTGATATATTGTTTGGAAATAAACTGTGTATGTTAATCTCGTCGTTGCTATGGTTTGTTTATGCATTTTTCTCTCATCCGAGTAAGTTTAGACATAATCACTGTTTCTGACACATGGCGAGATGCAGTAATATTCGGATACTGGCGTAAGATTTCGTACCAAGTCAATGCATATTGTTCAATAAGACTGATTTCATTTGAAGACTTCTTGCATCAAAAGCTCCAAACAACAACAAACATAGAAAATATCCCCTTCAATTCTGGCTTTTGCTGTCTGGTGAAGTTTTATCCCGAAATGATGTAGTTTATCACAGACAAAGTGTGGAATGAAAAACATCGTTGTATCCGAAACACGTCAGTCCATACGTGCTTATTGCTTTGCAGAATTTTATTAGAACAGCCACATTTTACATCACACAAGTTCTGAAAAAACCAAACTATACATTGATTGTGAAAGTAATTTCTTGAAATTAATTACGTTTGAAGAATTTCACGTTTAGTAGTTCTTGAGGTGGTCTGTAATCCTTCAGATTTGTTCACTGTCAGGATAAAGCTAATCAGTTTCCTGCTGATTAATCGAATAAAAAGATACAAAGAATCCGATGTTTTATCGCAACTTGAATTACTCAGATAAAGAGGATAACGCTATACCACATCTGCCAAGCAGATGCCTGTCCAGCAGCGTAACCAAACGCGCGTAGTCAGCCCTTGAGGGAGAAAAAAAAAGAAAGAAGTAAATGAATATTGAAATTTTAAAAAAAGTAAGGAAAAAAAATGGCAATAACAATAACAACAACAACAACAGCAACAACAACACAGAACAACAACAACACCACCACCACCACCACCACCAACAACAACAACAACAACAACAACAATAATAATAATAATAATAATAATAATAATAATAATAATAAAATAAAAAGACAATAATAATGAATAAACAAATAAGCAAATAAATGTAAACATGCACACACACACACACACACACACACACACACGCATGCACGCACGCACGTATGCATAACAGATATGCACCAAACATGTAGTTTTACATATATGAAAGCAGAAACAAATACACACAAACGTACACAAGTTGAAAGTATTAATGACAGAGCTGTTACTGTCTGTTGATGAAGGTAAACTATCTGTGTTAACTTTGCTCGATCTGTCGGCTGCGCTTGACCCAACAGACCACAGTATATTCCTTTCCAGATTTGAGCATGTTTTGGGGATTCACTCAACAGTTCTGAGTTGGTTTTCTTCATACCTATCCAACCGCTTCCAGATTGTCTCTGATCCAACCATTATCTCCTATGGTGTGCTACAAGGTTCTGTCCTGGGGCCCCTGCCGTTCGTTCTGTACACTGCTCCTCTTTCTGATGTCATTTCTGGCCATTCTGTTCTTCACCACTCTTTTGCTGATGATACTCAGCTACAAAAGTCTGCAGAACCAAACCAAGTACAGTCTGATTCTGTCAATGCAGGATTGTATTCTCAGTGTTAAATGCTGAATGACATTCACCACACTAAAGTTGAATAATGACAAAACTGAAGCTATGATTATTTCCTCTGCAAGAATGTCTACATCTACTTCTTCTTCTGTCTCTATCGTGGCTGGTGATGCTACAGTTCAGTTTTCTAAATCAGCAAGGAACCTTGGAGTCATTCTTGACTCAAACCTCAGCATGCATGCTCAGGTAGTAAATCTGATACGCATAGTCAATTGTGAACTTCGTCGTATCAACTTTATCCGTCGGCACCTTTCCGTTGAAACTAATAAAACTCTTATTTCTGCTTTGTGCTGTCACAAATTGACTACCGTAATTCTCTTCTCATAGGCTGTCCACATAGTATTCTTCAGCGAATTCAAAAACTCCAAAACAATGCTGCCCGTCTGACTCTGAGTCCCACGTACTGATCACATTTCTCCTCACCTCCACACTCTACATTGGCTCCCTGTTGAAGTGAGAATTAAATACAAATTTGCGTGTCTGCTATTCTGCTTTCCACTCCACATGACCTACATATCTTTCTGACCTTATCAGTGTTTACACGCCCGCAAGAAATCTCCGCTCTTCCTCTGACTGTTACCTTTTGAAACTTCCTCGTGTCAATACAAGAACAAGTGGTTAACGTTCTTTCTTCTTTGCTGCTCCCCACATCTGGAACAACCTTCCTCATCATATCCTTGCATCTGATTCTATTACTGCTTTTCGCTCATCACTAAAATATCATCTTTTAAAAACCTATCTATAAGCACTATCAGCTTCCTTGTTCTCCAACACCACCCATGTCAACTCACTTTGGATGTATGTAAAGTAAGAGGGGGAGAGTGTGAGTTGGGTGAGGGGGTGGGGGGGGTGAGGGGTGAGGGTTTTTTTCTGAGAAATAGTGGTCATGAATGGTTTATTTAACTTGTAATATTTTTCCTTCATGTAAAGCGCCTTGAGGTCTTAGAGAGAAAGGGAGCTATATAAATGTACATTATTATTATTATTATTATTATTATTATTATTATTATTACTATCATTTTCTTTGGTTGAATGCACTTAATACGTAAATCACAATAAGCCTGACAACAAAGCAGAAAATGTTTTCATCTTCATTTTCGTTATTGCACAGAGGACACAATAACTTCACACCTCTATACATTTTATATCGGTTATGTTGTACCGTGATGGAGAGAGAGAGAGAGAGAGAGAGAGAGAGAGAGACAGACAGACAGACAGACAGACAGACAGAGACAGAGACAGAGAGACAGAGACAGAGATGCTTTGACACTTTAATGTTATTGGCCATACATTTATTTCTCAAATCATCATATGATTTACAATCAAACATAAAATGAAATTCATCATCAACTGTGGAGTTGCACAAAGGACATGGATAATTTGTGGACGTACCTGGCAGAGAATTGAATTGAACTGAATGAATTTTGTTTTCTGAGGGTAACAGAGTAAGCAAAATAATGCTTTATTTTTTTTTCTGCAGCCCTCAAAGGGGAAACATTAAAATAAACAAAGGGGGAATCAGTACAGCATACACATTATAATAATGGATACATGAATGGTAAATTGACATTTACAACACTAAATAGAGGAGAATAAGAGGAGAGAGATATAAGGGGATAGAGCGAGAGAGAGAGAGAGAGAGAGAGAGAGAGAGAGTACAAAAAAAAAGAACATTAACATAGGTCAAGATGATTAATCAATGAATAAAATGAAATGATAAAAGATATGTTACATTTTTTTAAGATTCTAAAAATCAAAAAACAAAAACAAAAAAATGAGGTGAAAATAAGCATGCACGTGTTACAAAAAAACAGTAATAGAAATAACACCATTTGAATAGTTGTAGAAGCCAAAAAACCAAAAAAAACAAACAAACAAAAATCAAACAAGAGAGAGAGAGAGAGAGAGAGAGAGAGAGAGAGAGAGAGAGAGAGAGAGAGAGAGAGAGAGAATTGAATTGAATTGAATGAATTTAATTTTCTGAGGGTAATACAGTAAGCAAAATAATGCTTTTTTTTCATCCAGCCCTCGAAGGGGAAACAGTAACAAACAAAGGGGAGATCATTATGTCAGTACAGCAGTCACATTATAATTATGGATACATGAATGGTAAATTGACATTTTGGACCAAGAGAGAGAGAGGGAGAGAGTACAAAAAGTGAAAATTAACATAGGTCAAGAAAATCATTAATAATATAAAAAAAGAATAAAAGTAAAAAGAAAAAAAAAGACTCCGCCCCCACACACCCCTCCCCCAAACAAAACAAAGCAAATAGCTCCCCCCCCCCCCCGCATGCACATTTACACACACACACACACACACACACACACACAAACACACAAACACACACACACACACACACACACACAGTAATAGAAATAATGCCATTTAAATTGTTATGGGAGCAAGAGTTTGAAAGAGATACGGAGAGAGACAGAGATACAGGGACAGACAAAGAGACAAAGACAGACGACGTTATATAAGATTAAAAAAAGAAATATACATTACAAAAACATGTGTTTGTGCACATCCGTGTAAGCATAAGGCGGTCAATTTTAGATTATCACCATTAGAGGAATAAAAGAGAGGGAGGATGAAGAGGTGTGTGTGTGTGTGTGTGTGTGTGTGTGTGTGTGTGTGTGTGCGTGAAGAGAGAGGGGTAGATAGACAAAGAGCGAGACAGAGAAAGAGAGAGAGAGAGGGGGTGTGGGGCGGGGGGCGGGCGGGGTTGGCAAGTAGATAGAACGGCAAAGAAGGAGAGAAAGAGTCGATATCAGAGACAGACAGACAGACGTCTAGATAGAAAGGGGTAGAAAAAGGAAGGGATGGAGGGAGGAAGAGTTAAGCAATTATCCACAACTAACCAAGTAATTTCAAATATTTGATTCAAGCAGGCAATATAGACTGCCTCATACTGCCATTAAAAATAATCAAATGTTCATCCATAGAGAGAGAGAGAGAAAGAAAAGAAAAGAATGTGCCATGGTATTAAATCATAATGTCATCAATTTCTATTTGTACACTTCAAAAATTGTTTATCGCATGCTTACGAAGAAAGGGCATGGCACTGAATCAAATCTGACATATTTTGACGAGGCTTGTCATGGGTGTACCCAACATGTCAACCATTCGGAAAATGGGAAAACGTGGTGGGATCAGCGAGTGTTGATATATCTCCAGTGACAAGACAGTTCGTCTTTCAGTGTGAGAGGGATGTCTAGCTGTGCCACAGTAACATTCCCCAAGCCAACACATTTGGACACTTCATGAAAGTGAACAATGCTTATAGAGAAAGAATCAAAATCCTCAATTCTGCTTCCTTATGTTTAGAGTGAAAAAAGGGTTTTCCTGACAAATTTTTGAAGGCCTACTTTGACTGGAAAACAAACTGCATTGCATGCAGAAACAAAATACAATAAAATGCGTTCTCCCTGGGGAGAGCAGCACAAAGTTAACACTGAGAAATATGTTGTGACAAAAGAGCAAAACAATATGATACAAGTCAATACAATAAAATAAATGAAACAGAGTGACAAGCAGGTATCGGGTGTCCCGGCATGGGAACCATTTGTAGGGTGGGAAAATCTCATGGAATCAGCAAGTGTTGATATCTCTTCAATGACAAAATATTTCATCTTTCAGTGTTGATAATCCCTCCAGTGACAAGACATTTCGCCTGTCAGTGTTGATATCCCTCCAGTGACAAGACATTTCGTCTTTCAGTGTTGACATCCCTCCAGTGAAAAGACAGTTGGTCTTTCAGCGTGTCAGGAATTTCCAGCTGTGCAACATTAACATCCCTGACATGGCCGCAGCCAATGCGTTTGGACACCTCGTTGAGGCACAATCTCTTCAGTGAACGAGGCTGTGAGGCTTTGCTCTTCAGAAAATCTCGGATTTCCCTGGCGGCGTCTGATCCGGGACGCACGTGCGGTATATTGCAGTCCATGCCACATCCTTCAATTCTTCTCTCCAACATGGGTTGCACGCGGCGACTCAACTTGAATAAAAATGCATTTGTCATTGTACCGACTTTGTAGAGGGCCTTCATGAGGTCAGGCTGGTTATGGTTGACAGCAATGGCAAGGGGTGTCATTTCCAGTGGTGTGCTGGGAAGTGACAGGGAAAATAAGCCTGCTGCACACGCTGCAGATAGTATGGCACAGGCACCAACATCACTGTGAGAGGGAGTTCCTTCCAAAGGCCAGGCCCGACACGCACGTCGCACAAGCCTTACGAGAAACCAGCGATCCTTGGAAATATCCAACAGAACCTGTTGGACACTTTTGCTGTGATGATTGATGAACGTTTCAAACTGATTCACAAAACCAAAATGTACTATATCACGAAGTCCAAAATACAGGTGAGGGATATCTGTACAACGATCAAGCAACATCCTGAATATGACTAGGCCATCTGAGTTGATATGGAATCTTGACATGTGTTTCAACACATTTTCAGGGCAAAAGTTAGCAAGATGTAGCAATGCATTCTTCAAACAAGACCACCTCTTCCGTTCAGCCAGGTACAACAGTACATCATTCCAAAACATGCGGCTAAAACCATCCTCCAAATTCAACTCTACTTTGGGAAACAGCTGTTCAATTCCCCCGCAGTCCAGCACTACCAGCACTGCAATGGCATAGAAATTATCACGATTCCAGGTAGCGATACGATAATCTTCCTGTCCAAAAGGTATTTCCTGCATTCTTATTAATGTTCTGTTGAAGCTCTCGTACCATATTCGCATCCGTTCAATGCGTTGCAATGTCAAGTTGGACTCGGTCATCGTTGTTCACTCGAGCAGACCCTGTAGCAAAAGCCAAACAAAAGAGCTCATTACCTGTAGGTCTTCACCTCATATGGATTCCAAACTGGGTGTAATCATGTGAATCAAACTGTGAATGCAGCAATTTCTTATTTTAGCATCATATGCAAAGGGGAGGAAGGACGTACATAAACATACAAGGACACAAAATATAACACAATTCTCTTACATCAACAGAACACTTAGTAAAGTTTAGCAGTATCAACAGTTTGACAAAACCACAGTGAATACCCGTTGGATGTGAAAATACCTCATGTAATTTCAGTAACCAATGTTGCTAAAAAAAACTATGTCAGCTAAGAAAACTTGAAGCACTGGTTTGATTTTTCTTGAACAATAATTGGATGATGGTTCTCATCTTGTCCACAAATATGGTCTGAGTGAGAGCACAACGAGGCAACATAATTTTGGATGAAATCCAATTGCATTTTCAGATACATTTTGATGAATCTACTGCAGTTTGATTCTCCAGAAAACAAGTGGTCATAAATACAATGCGGAAATGTCACAATGGCCAGGATAATTATTCTGTCACATCTCTTTGATTTAGCATCGAAGAAGACTCAACGTCTTCTGTCTAACAGTGAATTTGAAAGAAGGTGGGGATGGATGGGGCACATGCTATGAAAACCTGTGTCAAGCATCACCAGACAGGCCCTGACATGGAACCCCCTAGGAAAGAGAAAGAGATGATGACCTAGAAAACGCCTGGTGGTCAGACCTCCAGGCAGACACAAATAATACGGGGCTTACATAGAGCCAGACAGAGGCAAAGACACAGGTTAAGGGACTGTGGAGATCTCTTGGTGACGGCCTACATGGTATAGCCCAGGGGAGTTGAAAGACCTCAGTATTACTTCCAAAAGGTTAACAGGAAACCCAGGGCCGAATGACTGATTCATTCAGTCAAAGTATTTATATTGTGTTCACGTCTCATAATGTTACATGGGCATGGACATTTTTTTTTTCAAAGGCAGCCTTAACATTTCACAATGCAGTTCAAATTTTTATATATATATATACTTAAAAACAAATTGAACTACATTGGCTTTAAGACTCAATAACATTTTACAATGCAGTTCAAACTTTATATGTATATCCATACATTAAAAAAAATATGTACTGCATTGTAAAATGTTATTGAGTCTTAAAGACTGCCTTTGATATATATGGGCATGGATGGGGCACACAATATATATATATATATATATATATATATATATATATATATATATATATATATATATATATATATATATGGCATGTTATTTCAGGTGTTGTGAAAAGGAACCAATCATTCACACAAAATCAGATATACACTTCTGAACATGTGAACACAAAACAACACCAAAATAAATATATCTAAAACATCAATGATTTAAAAAACGCATTTTATAAATTATGTACAAAAATGGAATGGAAGATCGCAATTGTTTACAGAAACAAAGAACCAGACAAATAATTGGATAAATGAATTGT
>NC_134898.1:41702685-41720185 GCF_041734735.1 Babylonia areolata | reverse complement strand
CCAGAATACACACATCAGAAAAATACCAGAATCATCTCCATATATTTACAGAAATATTCGTTCTTGATGACAAAATGCTGCTGTGGCTTTTTTTATTCCTACTTTTAAAGTTGAAAAATCTTACTTTATTGGAAAGAATCTTTCCATATTTATGGCTGAACTTGTTGCAAGTTTTGAGCTACTTGGTGAGCCATCAAATTGTTTTTTGTTTTTTGTTTTTTGTTTTTTTTAATAGCATTATTTGTTGTTTCCAAATCGGTACATTATGATTAGAATCATTTAGCCTTGGAAAAAGAACTGACAGTTATTGAGGCAAATCTTTTGGTACATTTTAATTGATTTTGTATTGCACATATATGGCTGTTATGATGCAAGTGTGATGTACTCAAAGTCACCCTTTAATGGTTCCTGTTGTTGGTGTTGTCTACTGTGATTATTTTTGTACACATGGGTTGCCATCTAAATAGTTTATGTCTTTTATGTATACACATTGAATGACTGTAATTTCCTATATGAGAAGGCACCCAATAAAAAACTGACATCAGTACCTTTAATCCTCTAACAATGTACCAAATGATTTGCCTCAATAACTGTCATGTTTGTTTGTTGTTTTTTTTTTTCAAGGCTAAATGATTCTAGAGCATAATGTACTGATTTGGAATCAACAAAGAATGCTATTTAAAAAAAAAACAAAAAACTATTTGATGGCTCACCAAGTAACTCAAAATGTGTATAATAGAAACAGGTTCAGCCGCAAATATGGAAAGATTCTTTCCCTAAAGTAAGATTTTTCAACTTTAAAAGCGGGAATAGAAAAAAGCCGCAACAGCATTTTTGTCATCAAGAACGAATCCTTCTGTAAATAAATGGAGACAATTCTGGTATTTTTCTGCTATGTGTATACTGGCAGTACTCATCGTGATATTGATGTTTTTGTCCTTTTTTGTTTCAGAATAATTAATATCAAAACCTGCTTTCAACATTTCCCAAAAAGAGGAGGACAAGATTCAGAAAAATCGACAAAAACACATATCCAACTTTCTGCGGAAGAAGCATACATTATGTTAGAAAAAAACAGCCTGGGGTCGATTTCATAAATGATGGAAGGCAAAGTTTTCAAAACAGAAAAGGACATCATTCCCCGAACATAATATTATTAAAGAAAAAATACCAAATCCGTCAGCTTGCTATACAAGATTAATAACCACTACTTTCTTCCATAGAAAACTTGATGCGTTGAACACAAAATAAAGTAAAAATGTTATATCATAGTTTGTTTCACTGTCAGCAGTTACGTATCTTCTTGCCCAAGTACTTCGTAGAGAGTAACTATTCTGCAGATGATTTGGGGGAAGTTATTTCTAAGGAGGTTCTTTTAGTAGAACTTTCAAAGGCATTAGTTAATAGCCCTATTTCTATATTCTTTTAATGTACTTCATAATTGTGTTGATGGTTTTAGTTATGCTCATCATTATTGAATTGTTACTGTTCAAGCTAATTTCATGTTAGTTATGCATTTCTTCGTAGTTTTATACCTTTTCTGTATTATCCTAACTAATATAAGGCTGACAAGTAACCACAAAGAAACAGCGGGTGTTGTATGTTGCATGGGATACCTCATTGTTGCCCCGGACGTATTACACTTAATACTGTGTGTCTATTCTTATGTCAGTGTTTTTGTTTGTTTCTTTTTGTTTTGTTTCTTTGGTTGTTGTTTTTTTTCCTCTGTGTTGTAGATTTCCAATGCAAATAATTCACACACACACACACACACACACACACACACACACACACACACACACACACACACACACACACTTACACATACACATAGACACAGACACACAGGCACAAACACACACACATAAACACACACACACACACACACACACACACACACACACACACACACACACACACACACACACACACACACACACACACACAGCAAACACTGTTCAAAGGTTACACAGAAACATCCCATGCCTACACCCCTCAATCCCCAGAGTGACATTATATCACTGTGTGATAACCCCATGGCTACAACTCCATCCTTAGAGTGATGTTACATCATTGTGAGTTGACACTACCCCTATATCACAGCTGACTACAGACATCTGACCACAAAGAAACAGCGGGAGTTGTATGCTGTATGGGCTATCACATCAGAATTGCCCTGGTCATATTTTGCGTGAACAAATCTGTAAGTGTTGTTGGGTTTGTGTGTGTTTCTTGTTATATATCTGTTTACATGTGTTTGTTTTCTACATAAATCAACACACACACACACACACACACACACACACACACACACACACACACACACACACACACACACACACACACACACACACACACACACACACACACACACACACACACACACACACACACACACACACACAAACACACACACACATACACACACACACACACACACACACACACACACACGTCTGTGTGTATGTGGTGCTGTGCATGTGTATAAGTGTTTATATTTGCTTGCTAAATCCACAAACTTCAAACGTAAACTGGTTGAAATGTTGGAGATAACAGGAATGAGGAGAACACTAGGTAAACCAAGAAAATAAATGCCTCATACAGTAATATGCTATATGAAAGTTTAGTTCACGTTAAAACGTGTCCAGGACAAATTTGACATTGTAACACTTTCAGCATGCTATACCCACTCTTTCACTGTGCTCATGTGTCCATGGGTCAGCAGTGGCCGTGTATTGTTGTCTGAAGGTGACTCACTCTCCCTCAGGCAAACAACTTCTTTGTCTGGGGATGGGAAGGCAGAGTGGGAAACACTTGGCATTGTAGATAATGAGTGGAGGAACCGTGTTGATGAGACGCGGAGCTGGTCTCTCTCTCTCTCTCTCTCTCTCTCTCTCTCTCTCTCTCTCTCACACACACACACACACACACACAGATGCATGCACACATGGTGGTGGTGTGTCCATCGAGATCGATGATGACCATCGTTGTCATCCAGATGGGGGATGGGGGATGGGGGGAGGGTGGTGGTGGGGTGGGGGGAAGGATGCTCATGAATCTATCTGTGAGTGCGCAGATGGCTGAATAGTCCAATCTGCGCACGAAATGTTCGCTGACAGTTGGGGCAGACAAAGACAGGCATATCATTGTCAGGGAGCTTGTTTGCCTGTGACTTTCTGGCCTGCCTCTTCTGAACAGCTGCAGCAGTCCTGTTGGCCTCGCACAACCTGGCGCCTTTGTGCACAGCAGCGCGCCATTTGTCACGGTCCACTGCAGATTCCTCCCAGGAGTCAGGGTTGATATCAAACGCTTTCAGAGAGACTTTCAGAGTATCTCTGAAGCGCTTCTTCTGACCTCCGTGTGATCTCTTCCCTTGTTGCAGCTCGCCATAGAAGACCTTTTGGGCAGCCGATGGTCTGGCATACGCACCACGTGTCCAGCCCAGCGAAGCTGGGACTGCATCAGGATGGTGAAGATGCTGGGAAGGGTGGCTTTTGCGAGCACCTCTGTGTCTGGGGTCTTGTCTTGCCACTTGATGTTCAGTAGCTTCCTGAGGCATGTTGTGTGGAAGTGGTTCAGCTTCTTGGCATGTCGTTGGTACACTGTCCAAGTTTCGCAGGCGTACAGTAGTGTGGGGAGAACTACTGCTCTGTAGACCTTTAGCTTGGTCTCAAGACTAATGCCTCTTCTGTTCCAGACATTTGCATTGAGTCTACCAAAAGTTGCGCTTGCTCTTGCAATCCTGACGTTCACTTCATCGTCGATGGTCGCATTTCGTGACAGTGTGCTGCCAAGGTATGTGAACCGCTCCACCGCACTGAGTCTCTGACCGTTGACTGTGATGTTGGGCTCAACGTAGGGTTTCCCTGGGGCTGGCTGATGGAGAACTTCAGTTTTCCTCGTGCTGATGGTAAGGCCGAAGTTCCTGCTGGCAGTGGCAAACTTGTCGACGCTGAGTTGCATGTCAGCTTCAGATCCAGCGTTGAGGGCACAATCATCAGCAAACAAAAAGTCTCTGATGATGTCTGTCATGACCTTCGTTTTTGCTTGAAGCCTTCTGAGGTTAAACAGCTTGCCATCTGTTCGGTACTTTAGGCCGATTCCAACATCGCCATCTCTGAAGGCATCAGTAAGCATTGCAGAGAACATGAGGCTGAACAGCGTTGGAGCCAGGACGCAGCCTTGCTTGACACCATTTGTGACAGCAAAAGGAGCAGATGTTTCACCATTGTCCTGGACTCGAGCCTGCATGCCTTCATGGAATTGGCTGACCAAGGAAATAAATTTCCGAGGGCATCCGTACTTGGCCATGATCTTCCACAGTCCCTCTCTACTCACGGTGTCGAAGGCCTTAGTGAGGTCGACATAGGTGGAGAACAGATCAGCATTTTGCTCCTGACATTTCTCTTGCAGCTGCCTTGCAGCAAACACCATGTCAGTGGTTCCGCGCTCTTTCCGGAATCCACATTGGCTCTCAGGCAAATGACCTTGGTCAAGGTGTGCTGTGAGGCGGTTAAGTAGGATCCTGGCAAGTATCTTGCCTGAGATGGAGAGCAAGGAAATGCCCCGATGGTTATCACAGGCTTGCCGGTTCCCCTTTCGCTTGTACAAGTGAATGATACATGCATCTTTGAAATCCTGGGGGATCGTCTCTTCTTTCCACATGAGTGAGTACAGCTGATGAAGCTTCTCAGTCAGCACAGTGCCTCCATCCTTGTAGACCTCTGCTGGTATGGAGTCTGAGCCAGGTGCTTTGCCACTGGATAACAGACGGATTGCTTTCTGGGTCTCAAGAAGTGTTGGCGGATCGTCCAGTGCTTCGTTGATGGGGACTTGTGGGAGACGGTCTATGGCTTCATCATTTATGGAGGAAGGGCGATTTAAGACACTGTTGAAGTGCTCAGCCCATCGTTCGAGAATGTTCTCCTTCTCGGTGATCAAGGTATTCCCATCTGCACTGAGGAGGGGGGATGATCCTGAGGATGTGGGGCCGTAGACTTCTTTTAAGGCATCATAGAACCTCTTCATATCGTGCCTGTCAGCATATCCCTGAATCTCATCAGCTTTGTCACTCAGCCACTTATCCTGCATCTGGCGTAACTTTTGCTGAACAGTCCTGCGGATGGCATCATACGCATCCTTTTTTGATGTGGACTTTGGGTTGCTCAGGTGGGCTTGATGCAGACGGCGTTTCTCATCCAGAAGCTGCTTGATTTCATCACAGTTTTCATCAAACCAGTCTTTGTGCTTTCTGGTCATGGGTCCCAGGGTCTCTGAAGCTGTACTATAGATCAGCTCACGCAGGGTCCTCCAGTCAGACTCCACATTCTGGTTGTCCAGAGAGGCGGATTCCAGACGATCTTCCAGCAGCTCCACAAAGGACTGTTTGATGGTGATGCTTTTCAGCTTAGCGATGTTGAGCCGTTTTGGAGCCTTCTGGCCTTGGGGGCGTCTCTTGGGTTGGATTCGAATATTCAACTTCGAGACTACAAGACGATGGTCTGTCCAACACTCGGCGCCGCACATGGTCTTTGTTACACGTACATCTTGCCTATCCCTTTTCCTGACGATGACATAATCGATGAGATGCCAATGCTTTGAGCGAGGGTGCATCCATGACGTCCTGTTACGGGTGGGGAGGCAGAAAACTGTGTTGGTTATCAGCAGTTCGTGCTCTGCACAGGTCTGAAGCAAAAGCAATCCATTTGGGTTGCAGTGGCCCACACCGTGCTTTCCAATCACTCCATCCCAGGAGATGTAGTCAGAGCCAACTCTAGCATTGAAGTCCCCAAGAATGATGAGCTTGTCTGCTTTAGGGATGGCAGCAATGACAGAGTGAAGGTCCTCGTAGAACTTCGCCTTCACTTCATCCGGGTTGGTCATGGTTGGGGCGTAGGCACTGACAATGGTGAGGTGCTTCTGGCCAGATGCCAGTGGGAGTTTCATGGTCATAAGCCTATCGTTGACTCCCTTTGGGATTCCAGCTAGCTTGCTGACAAGTGCTGTTTTTACTGCAAAACCAACGCCAGCCTCACGTCGCTCTTCGCTTCCTCGTCCACTCCAGAAGAAGGTGTAACCAGATCCCCGTTCACAGAGCTCGCCTTCGCCTGCAAGCCGAGTCTCACTCAAGGCTGCGATGTCGATGTTGTATCTGGCGAGTTCGGATGCAACTAGTGCTGTTCTCCTTTGGGGTCTGTCCGCATTATCTCTGTCCAGGAGAGTCCTTATGTTCCAAGCACCAATGGTGAGAGGAACGATCCTTGTTTTTTTCTTTTCTTTCTCTTTATTTCGACCGCTGATGTAGGGTCCCCGCCAGCCGCGGTATGCTGGCCAGGGTGATATGGAGCAGGCAATTTTTAGGGCACCTTTTCTAGCCCCTTCCTCATGCCAGGGAGGTGAGCAGTGCATTCCTAAAGAGGGCTGCTCAGACGCTCAGACGGCTGCCGAGCTCCATCGCTGCTCCTGTCGACGAAGAACGACCCTATGGCCTGAGCCGCCTGCGTGCAGGTCTGCGGCTGCGACTGCCAGTGTACCCACACCTGTCGTTTCGTCGCTCGCCTGTCGCCACAGGACTTGGGGGTGATGAAATGAAGGATGAAAGGTCATTTTGGATGACTGATGACTTGCGCGATGAGTTTGTTTAAAGTGAAGAGGAGTTGCGCAACGTCAACCTCACTCTCTCGTCCGGGTCCACCAATTTCCAGTGGCAAGACTAAGTCGAGACGACTGGAGGATGAGCACGGATGCAGTGGATGACCAAGATATCCTTTCGGTGTCTCATCTTGCTCTCTGCACTCCACAGTGCGTTGCTGTAATCGCCTTCCTCTCCGTTGAACCGATAGGTTTCTTCCGCAGATTCTGCCGGATCCAGACTTCGCATACATGGGTAGACACACCCCGGAGGCCAACTGCGTGTGGCATGCACACAGCACAGTGGAGCTAGATGGCCGTCGGTGGCTCTCCCGAGCCGACGCCCTTTTATGGATCTCCATAAGGGTGTCTAGCCACCCGCCTCACCAGTCCCAGAAGGGAGCGGTGGAAGTGCCGGTTTAGTCGTCGGCAACCCGACCCTGAACAGGTTGTACTGGATTACAGGTTACCAGTAGCAGATCTAATGACCTGACCATTACATACATACATACATACATACATACATACATACATACATACATGTACATACATTCATACACACATACATACATACATACATACAAATAAACAAAACAAAATGACATCAAGAGCTAAGAACGAAACAAACAAAAAAACAAAAACAAAAAAAAATCTATAAAAATCTGAAAAACAACCAAACAGATAAACAAAGAAACAAACAAGCATACATAAAGATCATACATACACACATACACATACTTGCATACACATTTATTGTCATAAAAGTATAAACAAAGAACGAACTAATACAATATACAATAAAAATTATTTTTAAAAAAATGCGCACAAAAAAATTGGTGATTTAGAAAAAAATATTCATAATAAAAAAACAAAAACAAAAACAAAAAAACTGCCCAAGCTATAAGCAGAAAGGGGACTCTGGCCAGGTGTTCACCATCCACCCTATTGCACAATGAAGAGATACCCAGAACTGAGGCACGTTTCTTGACGTCAGTTTGTGGTCCCTCCTGTCAGTGTTCAGTCAGTCTCACTCGGACCGTTCACTTGGACCTGTGGGATGCGGTAGCAAATTCCGACTGTTTGAAAACAACAAAGCAACACTGTGACTTGGTGACTGTGAGTACTACCACTGCTATTTAGGTATAAGTACTTAATTTTCTTTTATTTCTTCATCAACAATGAAGCAAAATATCGTAGCTTTCCTTTGACTTTTTTTTCTGAATTAGAGTAAGAGACACCATTAGCGTGGTTTTTTTGTGTTTGAATCACAAAGTATCGCAAGCTATTGTGTTGCTCATCGTTATTGTAGTGCAGCTGTTTATGTTTATATATCCTGTTTCCACACCTTTCGTTTTGATGTTTAGTTGATGACTAAAATCACAGAGGTGATATTCTCCTTGCTGTGATGCATCACTTTACGCTCATTTGTGGAAATGTATATGTATCAGGCAGACCTGACCAGCATATTTGGTAGACACATAAGAATTACGCATCTGCCCCTTTCTTTTTTTATATATATTTTTTTTCTGCTTGTTTCTGCTGCTTTTCGAGTTTCCTAGTATGACACTGTTCTCCCTCCATTTTCTACACTGTTCTCCCTTCTGTTCTCCCTTCTGTTCTCACACTGTTCTCCCTTCTGTTCTCACACTGTTCTCCCTTCTGTTCTCACACTCTTCCCTCGCACTTGTTCTCCCGCCTGTTCTCACACATTGGTCTCCCTCCTGTTCGCAGACGTGCATCCTCCTGTGATTGTCCAGTCAGTCTACTGACTGTGCACTCGACGTGTCAACTGGTAGACAGAGCAGCAACTGTTTGAAAACAACAAAGTGACACTGCAACTTGGTGACCGTGAGTACTGCTAATGTATACTTCGGGGTTTGTTTTCAGGTTTTTTTTCATAACAAAAAGGAAGTACAATGCTCTTGGTTCTTTACAATGGAATTTTGAGACCATGACGCAATAGTACAAGTCATCATGACTTTGTTTCACTTGAAGTATAAATCATGCAGGTTATTGTCTTTGTCTCTCAAACATATTGTTTCCGTTTATGCTTACGTTTCCATCTTTTGATTGTTTGCCACACTTTTTTCCTTTCAGGGTTTGCATGAAATGTGTCTGAATAATGAAATGACCAATTTATTGAGTTTAACGAGTGCCATTTTCTAGATTATTAAAAAAAATAAAAAATAAAAAAAGATGAGAAGACCCCCACCTCCACTGTATCTACATCCCCATCCCCTGCAACTCTGCTTTAGATGTTGTTGGTGTTTTGTTTTGTTTTCAGTTCTAAATTCTATAATTCTAAGTTGATGTCATGCAGAGTTTGTCATCCAGCACACACGTTTTGATGAGTGCCAACATGAATCTGTTGCACCCAAATTATCAATCAAAATATAGTGAAATGTTTGTAAGTGTGATTGTTGGTGTATGGGTGTTCGCAAACGTATGTACGTTTGTGTGCAGCGTGCGAGCTTCAGTGTATCTGCTCAGTTCAGTACAGTAGCTCAAAGAGGCGCCACTGCATTCTAACAAGTCCACATACGCTACACCACAGGTGCTAAGCAGATGCCTGACTAGAAATGTAACCTAATGCGTGTGTATTTGTGGACAAGATTTGGGAGCCATCATCCAAATATTGTTCAGGAAAAATCAAGCCAGTGCTTCACATTCTCTTACCTGACATAGATCTTAAGCAACATGGGTTATTGACATTACATGTGGTGTTTTCACATCCAACACATATTCACTGTGGTTTTGTCAAACTGTTGATTTTCTAAAGTTTATGAGTTCTGATAATCTAAGAGAATTGTTTCACATTTTTGTAGCTTACAGGTTTTTGAATGTCCACTCTCCCCATTGCAGATGATGCTAAAATAAGAAATTGTTGCATTCACAAACTGATTCACATGATTACACCAGTTTGCAATTAATACCAGCTGAAGACCTGCAGGTAATGAACTCTTTTGTTTCAATTTTGCTACAGGGTCTACTCGAGTGAACAACAATGACTGAGACCAACTGGATATTGAAGCGCATTGCACCAGTAGAGGAGTGCTACCAAGTATTTGAACAGCTGCTAGCTGGAGCAGAGTTGACAGTGGAGAATGGATTAAGCCATCTGTTTTTGGATGATCTGCTAAAGTTCCTGGCCAGACATACTATGTGGTATTCTTTAAAGAATGTATTGTTACTTCTTACTAATTTCGTCTCTGAAGATTTGCTGAAATGTATGTCAGAAATCCATCTCAACTCAGACGGGCTTGTCATATTCAGGATGTTACTGGACCGCTGTACAGATCAGCATATACCTTGTTTGAAAGATGTGCTTTGTGATATAGCACATTTCGGTTTTGTGAATCAGTTTGAAATGTTCGTCTACCATCACAACAAAAGCGTCCAACAGGTTCTGTCGATTATTTCCATGGATCGCTGGTTTCACGTGGGGCTTGTGATTTCTGCCTGTCATGCTTGGCCTTTGGAGGGAACTCCCTCTCGGAGTGAAATTGACAGCTGTGGCATTCTATCTGCAGCATGTGAGGCAGGCTTATTTTCCCTGTCACTTCCCAGCACATCACTGAAAATGACACCCCTTGCCATTGCTGTCGCATATAACCAGCCAGACCTCGTCAAGTTCCTCTACAAAGTCGGTACAGTGACGAACAAGTTTGTATTCAAGTTGAGTTGTCACGTGCAGATCATGCTGGAGAGAAGAATTGAAGGACGTGACATGGACCGCAATGTACCGCACGTACGTCCTGGAGCAGATGCCGCCAGAGAAATCCGAGATTTTCTGAAGAACAAAGCCTCACAGCCTCTTTCACTGAAGAGTCTTTGCCTCAACGAAGTGTCCAAACGTGTTGGCTGGGGCCATGTCAGGGATGTTAATGTCGCACAGCTGGAAATTCCTGACACGCTGAAAGACCAACTGTGTTTTCACTGGAGGGATGTCAACGCTGAAAGACGAAATGTCTTGTCGCTGGAGGGATGTCAACACTGAAAGATGAAATGTCTTGTCACTGGAGGGATATCAACACTGACAGACGGAATGTCTTGTCGCTGGAGGGATATCAACACTATCTGACTCTGTTAGCTTTTCCCACCCTGCAAATGGTTCACATGTCGGGTACTCCCCATACCCGTATAAAGCTTGTGACAGTAAGTCAGATTCAATTCAGTGCCATTCTTTGTAAGTTGGTTATTTCATATCCGCAATCTGTATGTCTGTTTCCAATGCGCTAGTTTGTGTTCTGTGTGCATGCTTGCATGTGTGTACACTTGATCGTGTGTGTTTATGTGTTTAGGACATATATTGTGCTTTTTGGTGTGATGGTTTACCATTTGCAATTTGTATCATTGTCTTGATGTATATAGAAACAAATACTGATATTCTTCTCTTGTATGTCCTCATGTGTTGTTTTCTGTCATTAATCATAATAACAAATGTATCACTTCATGTGAGGCACTTTGTGCTTACTACATGGGGAATCTGCACCATATTAGTATTAAATATTATCATTTTGTCTGGAAAGTATTCTCTCTCTCTCTCTCTCTCTCTCTCTCTCTCTCTCTCTCTCTCTCTCTCTCTCTCTCTCTCTCTCTCTCTCTCACATGCATCCATCTGGGATTAAATGTGCGGCACTGATGGCTTCAGAAAACAAAATAATAGTGACAAATGGTGCTACATTTGAGCACAAAGCTCTTAAACATAAGGAAGCAGTATTAAAGGTTTTGGTTCCTTCTGTATAAACATTGTTCACTCCACTTGTAAAGGGCCAAAGCCTATGCAATTAAACCATTTATATATCTCTATATCTCTATCTATTCATCTATCTATCTATCTGCCTCTCTGTCTCTCTGTCTGTCTGTATGGATACACTGCGTCAAGAAAACATACCACATACATCTGAGTGTGAACTGATGCTGTGATGTACGAATAGTTATTTTTGATAGTCATTGATACTTAATACCATAATTGGGGGTGGGGTGGAAGGTTGGGGGATGTGATGTTTGATGTCTTACGGTGGTGGTGGTGTGTCCATCGAGATCGATGACCATCGTTGTCATCCAGCTGGGGGATGGGGGGAGGGTGGTGGTGGGGTGGGGTGGAGGATGCTCATGAATCTATCTGTGAATGCGCAGATGGTTGAATAGTCCAATCTGCGCACGAAAAGTTCGCTGACAGTTGGGGCAGACAAAGACAGGCATACCATTGTCAGGGAGCTTGTTTGCCTGTGACTTTCTGGCCTACCTCTTCTGAACAGCTGCAGCAGTCCTGTTGGCCTCGCACAACTTGGCGCCTTTGTGCACAGCAGCGCGCCATTTGTCACGGTCCACTGCTGATTCCTCCCAGGAGTCAGGGTTGATATCAAACGTTTTCAGAGAGACTTTCAGAGTATCTCTGAAGCGCTTCTTCTGACCTCCGTGTGATCTCTTCCCTTGTTGCAGCTCGCCATAGAAGAGCCTTTTGGGCAGAGTGGGGTGATATACATGGTTTACTTGAAATGATAATTGGTTGTTTGTGTGAAAAACTGCTTGCATTATCCTTCCCCCTCCCTTCAACCCCCACCCCCTCCTTTCTTTTTCTTTCTTTATGAAGTATTCTTTCTACTGACATTTCAACACATTCCATGCTTGCCACTTTGTTTCATTTTTCTTCTGCTATTGTATTGATATGCTTTCTACTGACATTTCAACACATTGCATGCTTGTCACTTTGTTTCATTTTTCTTCTGCTATTGTATTGAATTGGATCATATCATTCTGCTGTTTTTTTTCAAAACATATTTCTTTGTGTGGAAATCGGGCTGGTCTCCCCAGAGGGAGTGCATAGTTACACTTAGAGTGCAACCGTTTTTGTATTTTGTTTCTGCATGCAATTTTGTTTGTTTTCCCATCAAAGTAGTTCTACAAAATTTTGCCAGGAACAACCCTTTTGTTGCCGTGGGTGTTTTACATGTTCCACACGGAATCTCCGTTTATCGTCTCACCTGAATGGCTACCATCCACACCCTCACTCAAGGTCTTGTGGAGGAGGAGACAACACTGGAGAGGGTGGGATTTGAACCAATGTGCTCAGATTAACTGGCTTCCTTGGTGGACATGTTACCAATTGGCCAACATTCCACTGAGTGGGGGATGACAAAAATATGTTGTTTTTGCAAATGCATTTGCTTTGGATTATTTGCTTCAATTTTTTCGTCTGCTTTTAATTAATGATGTATGGATGTAAACAAGCAGCAAGTGCTTATTTCTCTCCCCCCCACACCCCTCCCCTCCCCCCCACACCCCCTCCACTACCACATTATTAAAATTATGATTCCATATTCTATTGATTTATGTCATTTATCCGTTTATTTTTCTCACACTTTCCTCTCTCTGTCTGTCCGTCTGTCTGCAGAAATGAATGTTTGTGTGTGTGTGTTTTTTTATGTCAGTGTGTGTGTGTTTGTGTGTGTGTGTGTGTGTGTGTGTGTGTGTGTGTGTGTGTGTGTGTGTGTGTGTGTGTGTGTGTGCTTGACAAGACTGAGGGAATCACAAGGAAAAGAATTTGAGCAGAGGGACTAATTAAGAGAAGCTGCAGATGTTTTACAGACATTATAATATGGCATAAGCACTGGCACTAATTTATTGATATTATTTACACACACACACACACACACACACACACACACACACACACACACACACACATGCACGCAAACACGCAAACAAAACACACACACACACACACACACACACACACGAGCGCGCGCGCGCACACATGCAAATACATGCACGCAAACACGCAAACAAACACACACACACACACACACACACACACACACACATACACACATCCAATAGAATTATTGAAGCAATGGTGGGAACACGTTATTTTTTGCCACAAAAACTTGACATGGGAATTCCACAGAGTTCAGTTATAGCCCCTATTCTCTTTAACATTCTTCTTCAGAATCTCCCAAAGGCATTGTCAAATCGTATAGCAGTATGCTGATGACATAATGTATGTGGATGGGTGTCAATCTAAAAAGTCAACCCCACAAAGAGCACAGAATTACATACGTCATTGGTATCAATCTGATCTTGATAACCTTGGTAACTACATGTTTGAAAATGGTCTAGCTTTGTTGACTGAAAAAAAAACAACACATGCATGATGTTGTTTAATTCAGGTGGTAACCCATCTAGCATACCCATTTTTAAATTACTTGGTGACGTCATTGATTATAAAGGGTGGTGAAGTTTTTAGGTGCTTGTCTTACTTCGAAGCTGAAGTGGAACATTCACTTTGATTACATCTTAACAAAGGCAAGGAATAGCATCAACTTTATGAAAATTATAGGCCGCTTACCATGGGGAATGGATACAAAAACATTGATTCATCTTTACGTGGCCTTGTAAGATCTAAGATAGCCTATGCACATGAAATATTTTTCAGTGCACCTAAATATCTATTACAAAAGATTCAAAGTGTAGACTGTAAGGCTATCAAAATTGCCCCCAGAGTGTGCCCTCATGCATCCAACCAGGAAGCATACAAAACAGCTGGAATTCTTCCCTTAAATGAACATTGAGTTAGCAACAGCAAAATTATGTCTCTGTCTCTGTCTCTGTCTCTGTCTCTCTCTCTTATATATATATATATATATATATATATATATATATATATATATATATATATATATCTGTGTGCATAAGTAGGGTTTGTATGTATGTACATGTGGTGTTATGCGTTTGTGTGTGTGTGATCAGTTGTGTGTGCGTGTGTGAGTGTGAGTGTGTGTGTGTGTGTGTGTGTGTGTGTGTGTGTGTGTGTGTATGAATGCGTGAGCATGTTTCACAACCCACACAAGCTTTGGAGAAATATACAGGTTTTTGTCTCTTTACAAAGTATGGGTCATGCACGACCCACACAAGCTTTGGAGGAATATACAGGTTTTTGTCTCTTTAAAAGGTATGGGTTGTGGACGACCCACATGAGCTTCCGTGTGTAGTCAAAAGCAACAGCCAGCGAAGGTTAATAATTTTATTAGTTGTTATCATTATTATTATCATTATGGTCAAAACTAAGAGAGAGAGAGAGAGAGAGAGAGAGAGAGAGAGAGAGAGAGAGAGAGAGAGATGCCAAAAATAAAAGATCGTTCGTTTGCTTTTTTTTGCGTTTTTTTTAACAAAAAAAAAAAACACTCTTTCCCATAGCTATTGTCGCAGTTTATTGACAAACAACAATTAAATATATTGCTGAAAATGTCTACACTGTACTACTGTTCAGCAGTGAAATTTACACTGCCAGCCTCTAACAAGATGGAGAACAGGCTGCTGCTCCTTCCCTCAGGGTCAGTGGTCACAGTTGACTACAGGACTATAGACATCTGACCACAAAGAAACAGCGGGTGTTGTATGTTGTATAGGCTACCACATCAGAATTGCCCTGGTTGTATTTTGCATGAAAAAAAATGCTTGTTTCTTGTTTTTTATTGATTTGTTTTAATGCATACTTGGTTTTTAACATAAATTAACGCATGCACACATACACACACACACACACACACACACACACACACACACACACACACACACACACACTACACACACACACACACACACACACTCACGAGAACTTTGTTCACATTGTCTGATTTTACACATTTTGATGTTACTGATACAGTCAGTCAGTGGTGTGATTATGACCCTGTAGAACCTTAACTAACAAAATTTATACATGATTGCTTCATATACGTCAAGTTTAATTAGAACACCTTACATTTAGTTTGGTTCTTCTTCTTCTTCGTCTTTGTTTTTAACCCTTATTTTGTCCTCTATATAAACCTATCATTTCGGGTTTTATGACAAATAAATACGAATCTGACTTTGATTCTAATTCTGATTTACACACACACACACACACACACACACACACACACACACACACACACATGGGCACACACATGGGCACACACACACAAACACTCTCTCTTTCACGCACGCACGCACACACACACACACACACACACACACACACACACACACACACACACACATCACAGATGTGAACCACAAAACTAATCAAACAGTGGCACAGAAACTTCCCACTCCTACACCTCCACCCTTAGGGTGACGTTACATCATTGTGAGTTGACACTACCCCCTTATCACTGCTGACCACAGACACCTGACTACCAAGAAACAGCCGGTGTTGAGTGCTGTATTTGCTACCTCATCAGAATTGCCCCAGTTGTATTTAGCTTGAACAAATCTGTAAATCAGTGTTTACTGTTTTCTATATTTAATTTGTTCTTTGTATGTTTGAGCGTGTATTTGAAATGAATTCACACACACACACACACACACACACACACACACACACACACACACACACACATACACACACATACGCACGCACGCACATGCACACACACACACACACACACACACACACACACACACACACACACACACACACACACACACACAT
Organism: Babylonia areolata; assembly: GCF_041734735.1. Taxonomy (NCBI): domain Eukaryota; kingdom Metazoa; phylum Mollusca; class Gastropoda; order Neogastropoda; family Buccinidae; genus Babylonia; species Babylonia areolata. Next base: position 41,704,080 of record NC_134898.1, on the reverse strand, counting down.
AGTTCATATCAGTTCAGTTGCTCAAGAAGATACCACTGCGTTTGAACTAATCCATATATGCTATACCACATCTGAAAAGGAAGTACTGACTGATAGCGTAACACAACACCCAAAGTCAGGTCTTGAGAAAAAACAAAATAGAATAAAATGAAGTGAAGTGAGATAACACACACACACACACACACACACACACACATCCACGCAAACACTCCACCAGTGCTTTTCCACCTCCTATCCTGTCTGTGAGCCTGAGTTAACCAGAATGCTGACCAAAGGCTTGCGAGCATAGACTATATACAGCACAGCAGTGACCACAAGCAAAAAGCCGGTGACGCATGTTACATGTGCAGCCACATCAGATTTGTCCTGGTCGTATCTTTCAATAACAAAACTCAGGATGTGTGTGTGTGTGTGTGTGTGTGTGTGTGTGTGTGTGTGTGTGTGTGTGTCTGTGTCTGTGTCTGTGTCTGTGTCTGTGTCTGTGTGTGCATAGGAGTTGGGACACTTTGATTCCACACACACACACACACACACACACACACACACACACACGAACTAACTAAACAAAACACAACAGCAGAAAACAAAGAAACAAACAAACAAACAAAACCCAGTAAAAACGACAAACAACCAAAAGATAAACAAAGAAACAAACACATATAAAGATAAATACAAACACACATACACATGCTTACTTACACATTCAAGGTCTCTAAAACCGCCCCCCCCCCCAAAAAAAAAAAAAAAAAAGAAAAAAGAAAAAGAAGAAGATAAAATGAAAATATGAATACAAGATGCACACAAAAACTAGTGATTAAAGTTTCAGTTTCAGTTTCAGTAGCTCAAGGAGGCATCACTGCGTTCGGACAAATCCATATACGCTACACCACATCTGTGAAGCAGATTCCTGACCAGCAGCGTAACCCAACGCGCTTAGTCAGGCCTTGAGAGCAAAAAAAAACAACAACAAAAAACGTGAATAAATAATAGATAAGCGTGCATAAATAAGTAAATAGATAGATAAATAAATAATTACAATATAAAAAGGTAGTAGTAACAATACTACTACTACTACTACTACTACTACTACTACTACTAATACTAATAATAATAATAATAATAATAATGAATAAATAAATAAATAAGACAACAACGATGATAAATAAGCAAATAGTGATTAAAATAATAATAAATAAATAACAAAGTCCAGCCTTTTAGCAGAAAGGGGACTCTGGCCAGGTATTCACCGTCCACCTTGCCACACAATGAAAACGAACCCGGACCGGCGCGTTTCTTTCACATCAGTTTCTGCTCCGTCGTCTGGGTATCAAGTCAGTCTGAATCAGACCGTGCGTGGACCTGCTGGCTGGGACATGTGGTAGTGAATTCCCGTTT
>NC_134898.1:41685359-41702585 GCF_041734735.1 Babylonia areolata | reverse complement strand
GCCATTGCTGTCAACCATAACCAGCCTGACCTCGTGAAGTTCCTCTACAAAGTCGGTACAGTGACAAACAAATTTATATTCAAGTTGAGTCGCCAAGTGCACACCATGCTGGAGAGAAGAATTGCAGGACGTCGTGACATGGACCACAATATGCCACGCGTACGTCCCATCGCAGACGCCGCCAGAGAAATCAGAGATTTTCTGAAGAGCAAAGCCTCACAGCCTCTTTCACTGAAGAGTTTGTGCCTCAACGAGGTGTCCAAACGTGTTGGCTGGGGCCATGTCAGGGATGTTAATGTCGCACAGCTGGAAATTCCTGACACACTGAAAGACCAACTGTGTTTTCACTGGAGGGATATCAACACTGAAAGACGAAATGTCTTGTCACTGGAGGGATATCAACACTGAAAGACGAAATGTTTTGTCACTGGAGGGATATCAACGCTGAAAGATGAAATGACAATGTCTTGTCACTGGAGGGATATCAACTCTGAAAGATGAAATGTCTTGTCACTCGAGGGATATCAACACTATCTGACTCCGTCAGCTTTTCCCACCATGCAAATGGTTCACATTTTGGGTACAACCCCCACCCATGAAAAGTCTTGTGACAATAAGTCAGATTCAGTTGAGTACCATTCTTTGTAAGTTGATTAAACCTGTAATGTGTATGTCTGTTTCCTAAACACCAGTGTGTGTCCAGAGTGCATGCGTACGTGTGAGCGTGCGAGCGTGTGTGTTTGTGTTTTTTAGGACATATATCGTGCTTTTTGGTGTGATGGTTTAACATTTGCAATTTGTATCATCGTCTTGATGTATGTATAAACAAATACTGATATTCTTCTCTTGTGTGTCCTCATGTGTTGTTTTCTGTCATTAAGCATAATAACAAATGTATCACTTCATGTGAGGCACTTTGTGCTTACATGGGGAATCAACACCATAAATTATTAGTATTATATATCATCGTTATGTCTGGAAAGTATCCCCCCATCTCTCTCTCTCTCTCTCTCTCTCTCTCTCTCTCTCTCTCTCTCTCTCTCTCTCTCTCTGTGTGTGTGTGTGTGTGTGTGTGTGTGTGTCAGGCATCCATCTGGGTTTAAATGTGCGTTGCTGATGGCTGCAGAAAGCAAAATAATGGTAATGAATGTTGCTAGATTTGAGGACAAGCTCTAAACATAAGGAAGCAGAATTAAAGGTTTTGATTCTTTCTGTATAAACATTGTTCACTCCACTTGTAAAGGGTAAAAACTCTCTCTGTCTCTATCTATCTGTCTGTCTGTCCGTCCGTCCGTCTGCATGGATACACTGCGTCAAGAAAACATACCACATACATCTGAATGTGAACTGATACTGTGCTGCACAAATAGTTATTGATGATAGTCATTGATACTTGATACCGTAATGGGGTGGGGGAGGGTGGTGAGGGGGATATGATGTCTGATGTCTTAGGGAAGAGTGACATACATGGTTTACTTGAAATGAAAATTTCAAATTATTTGATTGGCAGTCTGTGTGCAAAACTGCTTGCACTCTCCTTCCCTCCCTTCAACCCCCCCCCCCCTCCCACTCCCCATATCTCTCTTCTTTTTTCCTTATGAAGTATTCTTTGTACTGACATCTCAACATTCGTGAATGCTTGTCACTTTGTTTCATTTTTGTTTTGTTATTGTTTTGAATTATATTGTTTTGATCTTTTGTAACAAAATGTTTCTCTGCGTGAAAATAGGGCTGCTCTCACCAAGGGTAGTGCATCGTTACAATGAGAGTGCCACCTCTTTTTGTATTTTGTTTTTTTTTCTGCATGCAATTCTATTTGTTTTCTCATCAAAGTAGTTCTACAAAATGTTACCAGGAACAACCCTTTTGTTGCCGTGAGTTATTTAACGTGTTCCACACGGAACCTTGGTTTATCGCCTCAACCAAATGGCTACCATCCAGACCTTCACTCAATGTCTTGTGGATAAGGGGAAAAGACTTGCAAGTGTGGGATTCGAACCAGTGTGCTCAGATTATCTGGGATCCTAGGTGGACACGTTACCAATATGTCAACAATCCACTGAATGGGGGATGAAAAAAGATGCCGCATTTACAAATGTATTTGCTTTGGAGTATTTGCTTCTATTTTCATTGTTCTTTGTCTGTTTTTAATTAATGATGCAAGGATGTAAACAAGCAGCATGTGCTTATTTCTTTTCATCTCACCCCCCCCCCCCTCCCCCCGTCCCTCACCACATTATTAAAATTCTGATTGCATTTGATTCTGATTGCATTTGGTTCTATTGATTTATGTCATTTATTTATTTATTCATTCATCTCGCACTCTCTCAGTCTGTCTGCCTGTCTGCTCAAATTAATGTTTGTGTTTTGTTGTTGTTTTTTTGTTTTGTTTTTTATTGTTGTTGTTGTTTTTCTGTTGGAGTGTGTGTGTGTGTGTGTGTGTGTGTGTGTGTGTGTGTGTGTGTGTGTGTGTGAAAGAGGCTTGCCAAAACTGAGCAAATTACTAAAGCAGAAGGATTCGGTTTTTTGGGTGTTTTTTTTTTGTTTTTGTTTTTTATGAGAAGAAGCTACAGAAGTTTTACAGACACTGTAAAATGGAATCAACCCTAGTGCTGGTCCATTGATATTATTTCCACATGCACACTCACACACCCACACCCACACCCATACTCATACACACACACACACACACACACACACACACACACACACACACACACACACACACACACATTCATGGATTAACACTTTATACAAAATTTACGAAATGATGTTAGACTGTAAAGGTAAAATATACATGCGTTTGTTTCTATTTGTTCGTGTGTTGCATACTTCTAACCCAAATTCACGCACACACACACACACACACACACACACACACACACAGAGCAGATGTGAAACTCAAAACCTATTAACTAAAAAGTCAGACACAAACATGCCACGCCTTTATAGTTAAGGGCCGATACAAAAAAATGTTCCAAAATTAATGTGTGCAACAAAACCGTTCTGTTAACGATAAAATGAAACAAATTATACTGATCACACTGACATAAAGTTTACCAATGCAGAGGAGGGAATCATGATTAACTATTCTATTTTATCAAAAAAAGAACGATTTTGTTGTTCACATTTGGACTGAGTGCAATTTTTAATCTAAATTCCCCAGTCTCATTCTCTCAAATCCCCTTGGTGACGTTACAGCACTGTGAGGCAACACTACCACTGAGTCACTGCTGACCACACACATCTAACCATAAAGAAACAGCGGGTGTTGAATGCTACATGGCTTATCACACCAGAATTGCCCTGGTCGTGTTTTGGTTTAACAAAACGGAAAAGTGGGGGGTTTTTTGTTTGTTTGTTGTTTGGGGTTTTTTTTCTTGCTTTTTTTTTTTTTTGCATGTGCCTATTTTTAACACACACACACACACACACACACACACACACACACACACACACACACACACACACACACACACACACACACACACACAAACAAAAACAAAAACACACATGCACACACACACACACACACACACACACACACTCACTCATTCACACACACACACACACACACACACACACACACACACTCACTCATACACTCACACACACACACACACACACACACACACACACACACACACACACACACACACACACACACACACACACACACACACACACACACACACACACACACAACAGGTGACGGTGAACCAGAAACCCTATCAAACAGTGACACAGAAACATCCCATGCCCGACGCCCACACCACCATCCCCACGGTGACGTTACATCACTGTGAGCAGCCTTCCTGTTCTCACGTGTGCCTCCTCCTGTTATTGTTCAGTCAGTGTACTGACCATGTACTTGGAACCGTCAGCTAGGAGACGGGGTAGCAAGTTCCAACTGAAATCAACACTGTGACTTAGTGACTGTGAGTACTGCTGCTCTTTATTGGTATAATACTTTTTCTTTTTCTTTTCTTTGTGTAATGACGTTCAGCACTGCTGTTTTTCTTCTTCTTTCCTTAACACGACCAACATTGTTTTGCTGAGGACTCTGTCGTGGTCATGCTGGGCATTTTCGTGTAGTCATAACCCACCCAACACTGACGTCTTCTTCTTCTTCTTCTTCTTCTTCTTCTTCTTTGCGTTCGACAGCTACGCAGTCAGGGTCGAAGTCCGAGGGATGCCACAAACTCGGACGTCCGGTGAAGATCGGCTGCCGTCCCCCAGAGCTTGGTGTTGAGGTCAGCACCCCCAGGCCAGGACTGCTGCCGCATCTTCTCATACAGGGGGCAGTCTTGGAGAATATGGTATGGGGTCTGGTCAGCCTGGCCGCAATCACATAGAGATGTGGCTGCCACTCCAATCCTCTTCAGGTGGGCTCGGAGGCCGCAGTGTCCTGTGCGAAGGCGGTAGATTGTAGCAACACTGACGTGAATTGCAGGATCTTTAACCTGCTTATTTGATCCTGCATGCATATACACACGAAGAGGGTTCATACATGAACAAGCCTGCACACATATTGACCTGGGAGAACAGAAAAAAATCTTCATCCTTTATCGAGATTCGAAGTCGGGCCTCTCAAAATCCAACACTTTATCCACTTGGCTATTGTGCCCGATTTTTCTTCGATATTTTCGTTTATCATGTTGTTGAAATACAAAAAGAGACAAAGTCAGCAAGGGGTTAGTTTTAATTGAACTGTAAATTTTTCGCGACATTCATAGCCTAGTATTTATTTTATTATCTTATTTATTCGTTTTTGTAGTTTGCAATGCTTTTAGTTTTCATGCGTTGCTGATTACTTTAATCAAGGGGCCTGTATTCTGCTCGTTGAATCGCCCCACGTTGCGCTATTTTGTGGAATTTTATTTCAAGCAGACCTGCAAAAAAAAAAAAAAAAAAAAAAAATGTTGGATTGGTACGTAAAGTAGGTACAGCATCTGCCCCCTTCTTTTTTGTTGCTGTTGATGTTGCGTTTTTGTTGATATTTTCTGTTCTGTTGCTGTTCTCCCTCCTGTTCTGACACTGTTGTCCCTCCTGTTCTGACACTTCTCTCCCTCCTGTTCTCACACTGTTCTCCCTCCTGTCCTCACACTGTTCTCCCTCCTGTTCTGACACTTTTCTCCCTCCTGTTCTGACACTGTTCTCCCCCCTGTCCTCATACTGTTCTCCCTCCTGTTCTGACACTGTTCTCCATCCTGTTCTGACACTGTTCTCCCTCCTGTCCTCACACTGTTCTCCCTCCTGTTCTGACACTGTTCTCCATCCTGTTCTGACACTGTTCTCCCTCCTGTCCTAACACTGTTCTCCCTCCTGTTCTGACACTGTTCTCCCTCCTGTTCTCACACTGCTCTCCCTCCTGTTCTCACACTGTTCTCCCTCCTGTTCTCACACTGCTCTCCCTCCTGTTCTCACACTGTTCTCCCTCCTGTTCTCACACTGTTCTCCCTCCTGTTCTCACACTGTTCTCACACTGTTCTCCTCCTGTCCTCACACTGTTCTCCCTTCTGTTCTGACACTGTTCTCCCTCCTGTTCTGACACTGTTCTCCCTTCTGTTCTCAGACGTGCTTCCTCCTGTGATTACCCAGTCAATCCGACGTGTATGTGGACGTTTCAGCTGGGAGACGGGGCAGCAAGTTCCAACAGGTTGAAAGTAACAAAGCAACACTGTGACTCGGTAATTGTGAGTTCTACTGTTGTACGCTGTTTTCTTTTGTTTCTCATTCAACACTGAAGTACTAAGTACTTGTCTTTTCAGATAGGAGAAAGAGACCATGACACAGACTTTTAAGTCAGCATGGCTTTATGGTCTTCACCCCATCCGCATTTCCAGAACAACAACAACAACAACAACAAAAATCATTACAAACCAGTGTGCTCATCGGCTAAAAACTGAATTAAAAGATAATAATAATCACCGTGCTGTCACGTGACTCAGCGTGTGTGTGTGTGTGTGTGTGTGTGTGTAACTCAAATTATTTAGATTGTGTGTGTGTGTGTGTGTGTGTGTGTGTGACTTGAATTATCTAGATTGTGTGTGTGTGTGTGTGTGTGTGTGTGTGTGTGTGTGTGTGTGTGTGTGTGTGTGTGTGTGTGTGTGTGTGTGTGTGAACACTGCAATCTTATGTGTCCATTTGTTCAGTTTACGTAAATAGTTTGTAATGCATGGTTTTATGCAAATGATTATTTGCTGATGTATTTGGTTTTGTTTTCTTGTTTTCATTTTGTTATGATGTGTTGTTTCTGGTTTTATGTGATTAATATTTTTCACATTTCCTTATAGCTATAATGATGTGCCATATATTGTTACTTTTGATTACATTGTAAAACATTAGCTAGGGTCTCAAACATTGTCTCTGAAAAACGTTTGTCTTTGCCCAATAAAAATGTTTGTGCCGTCCCATCCCTAACTCCAACACAACAGACAATTGCTGAAGTTAAAGTCTTCTTTTTTTTTTTTTTCTCACACTGTTCTCCCTCCTGTTCTGACACTGTTCTCCCTCCTGTTCTGACACTGTTCTCCCTCCTGTTCTGACACTGTTCTCCCTCCTGTTCTCACACTGTTCTCCCTCCTGTTCTCACACTGTTCTCCCTCCTGTTCTCACACTGCTCTCCCTCCTGTTCTCACACTGTTCTCCCTCCTGTTCTCACACTGCTCTCCCTCCTGTTCTCACACTGTTCTCCCTTCTGTTCTCACACTGTTCTCCCTCCTGTTCTGACACTGTTTTCCCTCCTGTTCTGACACTGTTCTCCCTCCTGTTCTCACACTGTTCTTCCTTCTGTTCTGACACGTGCTCCCTCTTGTGATTTTCCAGTCAGTCTGACTCAAACCGTGCACGTGGACGTGTCACCTTGGAGACGGGGCAGCAAGTGTTTGAAAACAGCAAACCAACACTGTGACTTGGTGATTGTGAGCACTGCTACTTTCTGCTTGTTTTCTTGTATTTCTTAATCAACAGTGAAGAATCATGTGTTCACTTCTTGGCCTTTGCAGACAGGAGTAAGAGACCACGACACATAAATTCAAATCAGTGTGTCTTTGTTTTGTTTTAAGTATGTATTATGCAACTTATCGTAATTGTATGTTCATTGCCATTATCATGCTGCTGATCACGTTCGTGTTTCTCATTTTACGCTTTAATTTTGTTTAGTTTGCCCAACTTTTATTTTTCATAGTTTATATCAAGCATGGCTGAATAGTCAATTGACGTATTCATTGAGATGGATGGGTGCTGTTTTGTAGGACACTAGACCGCTGGAGAGTTCCGTGCTGACGTGATTTATAGAGGCACGTCATATGATCTGTGCCCTCGAAGTTGATTGGCTCTCCGAAATTTCGAGAAACAAGGCGATCAAATGAGGCAGAATGTGCGAAAGAAACAAGGATTTTTTTTTTTTTTTTTTTTTTTTTTTTTTTTTTTTGCTTCTGATTTTGTTCTTTTTTTTTTACTGTGAATATATTTTGTTCAGCTTGGTTGTAGCAACGGAGTCTATCAACTGAAGAAATGGGAGACAGATCATGTTTGCTGTTTTTGCTAATGTCGATCGCCTTTGGCATTGCTTGCGATTTCGAGTAAAAGTTAAATGGGCATGAGGAAGATGCAAAATGGCCGCATAATTATCTCTTTTTTGTTGTTTTGTTGTTGTTGTTGTTGTTGCTTTCGGTGTTAGGCATCTTGTGTTAAATTCTATGCACTTCTTTTTAGAAATTCGGGTGTTTACATTAATCTCAGTATATTTTGGGGTTTGCCCCCTCCCTCCCGATCTCTTTTCTAATACATCATCACTCGAAAACGTACACAAAAAGTGTGTGTGTGTGTGTGTGTGTGTGTGTGTGTGTGTGTGAATCATTTGTTTATCTGTTTATTTTTTTTTTTGTATAGGAACTGTAATTATACGTGTCTATTTATATATGCAGTTCCTAGAATGCATGGTTTAATGCAGTGATTTATTTGCTTTTATATTTATTTGGGTGTTCTTATGTTTTCGTCTGTAAATGAATTTATTTTTGGTTTTGTGTGACTGATTAATCCGTCCCATTTTACTGAAACTATGGTGACTTGCCATACATTATAAATTTGGACGACACTGTAAAATGTTAACAAGTGTCTTGAGCATTTTCTGAGAAAAAAGAAAAAAGAAAAATATCCGCGAACATGTAAAATACTGTGCCTTCCTTACGCGAATACTGTATAACAACGATACATGGCTGAATTGTTCACTCATTAAAAACTTCTGAAATGTACAGACATACTATGTAGGTGTGTTGTTTTTTTGTTTTTTGTTTTTTGTTTGTTTGTTTGTTTCAATAGTAATTTATAACACAATACAATAGATGTTTATAAAAAATAAGACTGGGCTATCTTTGTGGTCAGATGTCTGTGGTTGGATTTCAGTGAGTGCCGTGGCACGTTGTTACGCTTTTTTTCTGCTCTCCCAAACCGAGAGCGAGTTAGTGAAGTTTACTGATTTTTTCTGTTTCCCCGTGTCTGCTCTTTAGTGTGTGCTTGAAATGATCGGATGTCCTGCCTCTTTCACAGTTATTTGTCTTTCAACTATGTTTCGCGATTTCGTTGATTCGCTCAGGTTTTCGCATGTTCGTTCGTTTGTGATTTTTTTCCTACACTTCTGAGTCCTCAAATTTCAGGACCATGGCTGCTGGAGTGAATCCAGTATCATAAAATCCAAATAAATTCCTGTAATTGTTAAGTGTCTGCCAGTGAAAATCACTCTGGATCACAACGTTCTGATATGTTCACCTTATATCTGACCTTGGTTTTTTTGTCCATAAATAATTAATTTTCAAGATGGCCTTTCGCAGCTTTTAGACCATTTGGCGTCAACCGACCTCTCATCTACTGTCCAACCAGCATTTAGATCTGCCCGTGACACTGAAACTGCTTTGTTAAAAGGCGTAAACGGCCTTCTACGTTCTGATGATCACCCAAAACTGTCTGACGACCAACAGAAACTGTCACCAATAAAAACTGTCTGAGCTGACCTTCTTTGATCTGCCAGCTGCTTTCGAGACAACATACCACACTGTTCTCTTTCCCAGGCTTACTTATTATTTTGTATTCATTCAGCCGTTATGCATTGGTTCACTTCATACCTATCCACCTAGATTGTCTCTGTTGACAACTTTCAGTTTGATCCACGGCTGAACTCATATGGTGTGCCTTAAGGCTCTGTCCTAGGCATCGTCCTATTCGTTCTGTACACTTCTCCAATTCCTTGTGTCATTTCTGGTCATTCTGTTCTTCGCCACTCACTTGCTGGTGGTACTTAACTACAAAAGTCTTTAGGACCTAGCCAATTAGACGGTCTGATTCAGTAAATGCAAGAATGCATTCATCATGTTAAATCCTGGAAGATGTTTGAAAAACAAACTAAATGATGATAAAACTAAAGCTATGGTTATCTATGGTTATTTCCTATTCAAGAATGTCCACATTCGTCTCTTTCCCTGACAGTCTTTTTTTTTCTTCATCAGAAAGGAACCTGTGTCATGCTTGACTCAGCCTTATATTGATTGTATTTCTCCTCATCTTCGTACTCTGCACTGGCTCCCTGTTGAGGCGAGAAATAAATACAAAGCTAAATATCCGCGTCTCTCATCCACATCCCACTGGACCTTTCTATCTTTCTGACCTCATCAGTGCTTAAACTCCCTCAAGAACTCTCTGCTCCTTCTCAGACTGTTACCTTCTGAAAATCCCTCGTGTCATTACAACAGCCTAAGATGAACGCTCTTTCCTTTTTGCTGCTCCTCATTTCAGTTACAACCTTTCACATCATAATTATACGTTCATCTGACGCAGTTTCTGCCTTTCGTCTCTTGTAAACCTGTCAGTAAGCACTCTTGGATTCTTACCTCTATAACACCATCCCACGCCAGCCAACACACTTTATATGTGTGGAGTATGAGGGGGGGGGGGGGGGGGGGGCGGGCGGGAGGGAGAGGAAGAGAAAGAGAGAGTGGTTATGAGTGGTGCATGAAATTTGTAACTTTTTCAATCATATAGCTCAAAGCGCACTGAGCTCACAACAGGCAAGGCATACAAATGGTTACTTTTTTTTTAAATTATTATTATTATAATTATGATGATTAGTTATAGTAATAATAGTTTTAGAATTTCGAATATTACCAGGGGATAAGAAGGGCCATATTCCTAGTAAAAGGCATTGACCCTTTATCATCCACTGTGATTCCGGTGAGGAAAAACTCTCTCCGAAGGTGTGGACAGACCATGGACATATACCACTCAACAGTCACAAAGGACCATACATAGAACACACTGTGACGACAAAGTAAAATGTTTTATTCAAGACAAAATGGTAAAATCGTATTTCCTGTCCTCAATCAGTGCAATAAGAAATATTATGGGATAGTGAGTAACAATGAACACATAAAAAGGGTACCCATAAAATCAACCATAAACAGGCCCTGGGAGGAAAACGTCATCTCACTTGATTGATGGGCAACAGTGTGGTAATGACACTAAAAATTGTTTTATTGTCTGTGCGTACCAATTATGTGTGTGCATGTGTTTATGACTGTGTGTCTGTGCATGCGTACATGCGTGCACGCGCGCGAGCGTGCGTGCGTGCGTGCGTGTGTGTGTGTGTGTGTGTGTGTGTGTGTGTGTGTGTGTGTGTGTGTGTGTGTGTGTTTAATGTTTCATTCTATTAAAGTTCGCCATTACGAATGTTTCCAATGTGTCAACAGTTCTAAAATGTCAGCTTTCCACTGGCTTCTCGATTCTTCTGCGTTCGTGTCGATATATTCATGTACCAAATAGGTAGGCCATCAATATAATAGATTTTGGATATTGCGTATATATGAATGTATTCAAAATATAGGGACACAGAGAAATGGGGAGAAAGAGGCGGGGGTGGGGGGAGAATGGTAGAGAGAGCGTGTGTCCAGAGTTAAGACAAATACATTCCTGCCCCACTTTCCCTTTTTTTTAATTAAAAAAGATTGCATAGTAAATGGAACGAATCAAATTTGGAAAAGAGAATAAAACTTTTGGGTAAAGATGTTATGATCGAAGAAAGTGGAGAGGCAGATCGTGTGTGTGTGTGTGTGTGTGTGTGTGTGTGTGTGTGTGTGTGTGTGTGTGTGTGTGTGTGTGTGTGTGTGTGTGTGTTTGTCACAAAGAAACAGACAGACATAACTTTGACCTCTGACTTCAACAGCTTGTCACTGCCAATGTACGTCCACTACAAAGAAAACAAGAGAGGCAAGGCCTTCAAGACTCACTTGTGATACACTTTAAAAAAATCGAAGCTTTTTATGTATTGAGTATAATTTCAAAATGTAATGTTTAAGATGAGAAAGATCAGTTTAAAGCAAATTAAGTCCCCTAGCATTAATTACAGAGTACTTTCCCTTTTTTACTATCTGCACCAAAACGTTTGCAAAATAAATAAAACTTCCATGCTTAGCAAAAGAAGTTCCTGTTTGAACAAAAAATGATAATAATGACTGCTCTTGTTGTTGGGTCAGAATATCAGATCAAAGTGCCAAGTTTAGAGAATACAAAAAATATAAATATAGCAGTAAATGCAGTTTGCATAAAATTAGGCTCCATTTTTTTTTTTTGTGCCCATCCCAGAGGTGCAATATTGTTTTAAACAAGATGACTGGAAAGAACTGAATGTTTCCTATTTTTATGCCTAATTTAGTGTGAACTGACAAAGTATTTGCAGAGAAAATGTCAATGTTAAAGTTTACCACACACACACACACACACACACACACACACACGCACACACACACACACACACACACACACACACAGACAACCGAACACCAGGTTAAAACATAGACTCACTTTGTTTACACAAGTGAGCCAAAAAAAAACACACACGAGGAAGCAAAAGAAAAAAAAAGGATATATGTTTACGCTGATAGACACACACACCGACATACGCGCGCGCGCGCGCGCACACACACACACACACACACACACACACACACACACACACACACACACACACACAAAGATCCCGACTAACAAAACACACATTATTACACACACTATTAATTTGAACACAAAGAATGAGAGAAAGAGACAGAAGGGAAGAGATATAGAGACGTAGAGAGAGAGAGGGAGATGGTGAGAGATGGAGAGAGACAGAGAGAAAGGGAGAGAGAGAGAGATGTGTGTGGAGGGGGGGGGAGGGGGGGGTCAGGGGAGGAGATAGGAAGAGCGTTAAGCAGTTTTACACACAGGCAATCAATTGATTTGAAAGTTTCATTTCAAGAAGTAAATATCAATTTTCTCATTCTTTCATAAAAAAAGTAATGAATTTTTTTTTTTCCAAAGAGGAGATGCATTATGATAATAACTATCAACAATTCATTTTGCGCAAATCAAAGTTTGTTCATGAAAAACTTACAAAGAAAAGGTATGGCACTGAATCATAAGTGATTTATTTAAACAAGACGTTTTATGGGTGTACCCAAAATGTGAACCATTCATTCCGGGTGTGAAATTGTGACGGCGTCAACTGGTGTTACTTCCCTCCAGTGACAAGACAGTTTGTCTTTCAACGTGTCGGGGATTTTTAGCTGTGCCACATTAACGTCCCTGATATGGCCCAAGCCAACACGTTTGGACACCTCGTGAAGGCACAAACTCTTCAGCGAACGAGGCTGTGAGGCTTTACTCACCAGAAAATATCGGATTTTTCCTCTACAGTAAAGTCTGTAGAGCGTCCAGACTTCCATGTCACGATCTCCACATCTTGCCACAAGCATGGGATGGCGACTTGACTGGAATACGATTTCATTTGTCACTGCACCAGCTTTGTAGAGGGACCTGACGAGGTCTAGCCGGTTATTGAGGACAGCAATGCCAAGGGCTGTTTCTCCTTGTAAGCCCAATGGTGTGGTCGGAAGTGACACTGAAAACAAGCCTGCTTCACACGCTACAGCATTGCTGTCCTCAATAACCGGCTTTTACGTGTACGACCGTTTTTACCCCGCCATATAGGTAGCCATACTCCGTTTTCGGGGGTATACAGGACGTTTAATCATTGTTGAATCCCATCTGCGTCTGGTGGGCTGAGGATGGGAATTTTTCTGACCTCCAAGGTCAACACATGTGGAGACCTGTTAGTACCCGAACCTCCGTCATGTGTGAACACATACAGATGATGAGTACCATCGACACTTCATACGTCAGCCAGACATATACGATAAGATCATTTATCATCTATTGCAGTGAATAATACGTATTAGCAGACGAAAAGTAAATTGTGACGCAATGGAAAGTTGGAATTAAAAAAAGTGAAAAGAGGAAAAATAGAGAAAATTGAAAAAAGAGAAAGCGAAAAGGAAAGAAAAGATAAATATATGCATACGGGGAATATATATATATATATATATATATATATATATATATATATATATATATATATATATATATAATGCTATCATATTTACCTATTTGTTTTAATTTTTGTTGTCACCTTCCGTATCTACTTCTCTGTACATGCTGGCACTCACAGGCATAGAGCATATAGTATTGTCTGTGTGTGCATGAACATGCATACATACATACATACATACATACACACATACATACATACATACCTTTTTCCATGTAACTGAGCATATGCGTAATTGTATGTAAAACACTTAACCAGCATAAAGTATACAGATGGTACAGGTTTGTTCACGCAAAATATGACCAGATCAAATTTGACGTGGTAGCCCATGTAGACTACGTCACCCGCTGTTTCATCATGGTCACATGTCTGTGGTTGGAATGAGCGACTGCCGTGGCGAGTGCTCACGCTTTGTCTGCTCTCCCAAACCGAGTGCTTTGCTGTTGTGGTGTAGCGTATATGGAATTGTTCGAACGCAGTGACGCCTCCTGAAGTAACTGGACTGAACTTAAATGACTTGTTTCCAAAAATTATTGATATGCATGTTCTTTCGCAGCTTTTAGACCATTTGGCATCAAACAACCTCTTCTCTTCTGTCCAATCAGCATTGAGATCTGCCCGCAACACTGAAACTGCTTTGTTGAAAGTCGCAAATGGCTATCTGTTGTCTGTTGACTGAAAAAAAAACAACTGTCTCCAACAAATGATGTCTGTGTTGACCTTGTTTTATCTGTCAGCTGCGTTCGACACAGCATACCATAGTTCACTCTTTTCCAGGCTTGATCATGTATTCGGTATTCATTTTTAACGTTTATGCATTGGTTTTCTTCATGCTGTGCAACCACTCAACTACACAAGTCTGCAGAACCTAGCCAATTCAGTCAATGCATGAAGGCATTCTTGATGTTAAATCCTGGAAGACCTTCAATAAAGTCAGATCAAATGATGATAACATTGAAGTATTATTTCCTCTTTAAGAATGTCCACATTTGTATTTTTTCATATTTTTATTTATGTATTTATTTATTATTACTATTACTATTATTATTATTTGATAAGCAAGGAACCTCGGTGTCATTCTTGACTCAAACCACAGTATCCATGCTCATGTTGTCAATCTGTTATGCACGTTTTCCAATTTCGACGGATTAACTGTGTACAGTACATTTCTGTATAAACTACGAATACAGAAGATCAAATACGCACGTTAAAGATACCTGTAATCCATGTCAGCGTTCGGTGGGTTATGGAAACAAGAACACACCCAGCATGCACAGCCCCGAAAGCGGAGTATGGCTGCCTACATGGCGGGTTAAAAACGGTCATACACGTAAAAGCCCACTCGCGTATATACGAGTGAACGTGGGAGTTGCAGCCCACGAACTCGGAAGAAGAAGAAGAAGAAGATGATTTATGGGCAATAGCGTGGAAATGACACCAAATGTTGCTGTTATTGTTGTTGTTGTTTACAGATTCAGGACTTAAAACATTCATTGTTTCTTTTTCTTCTTTTTTTGTAATCAAAAGTTTATGACATTAAAAGGAACAAAAAAAACAACAAAAAAACATTTGACAATAAGAGTAAATAAATAAAAACAACAGCAACTACAATTTTAGACATGGCCTATTCTTCCATCACATCATTTGTAATTTACATCCACTTCAAAGAAAAATATACATCCACGAAGAAGAAAGAAAAGAAAGTGGCATGAACATTGTTTGTGCAGATAGACATGTATATACAGTGAAGAACGTCAGCTTGAGCACATAAATTGAGAACGAGGGTGTGGGTGTGAGGGGGGGGGGGAGAGAAATACACACATATTGAGGAGGGGGGCAGAGAGAGAGAGAGATGGAGGGAGAGGAGGGGGACAGGCAGGGAAATGAAGATATGGAGGAGGAGAGAGAGAGAGGGAGGGGGGGGGAGAGAGAAAGGAGCTTGAGTGGTGAAGGAGGGAGGAAGACAGTTAAGCAGTGCTGGATTTGAAAGTTTCATTTCAAGCACGCGAAATCAATTGCCTCAATCTTCCATTAAAGATTATCAAACATTTATCAAAAGAGAAAGGTACATATTGGTGATGAGCATCATCAATTTCTTTTTGCGCAGTTCAAAGTGTGTTTATGAAAATAAATATATTGATCATAAAAAAAAAATTAAGAAAGGGCATGATATTTGATTAAATTTGATTTAATTTGGCAAAGCTTTTCATGAGTGTACAGAAAATCTGAGCCACCTGTTTCAGGTGGGAAAATGTGACGGGGTCAGCTGGTGTTGATATCCGTCCCGCGAAAACACAGTGCGTCTTTCAGTGTGATGGGGATTTCTAGCTGTGCGACATTAACCTCCCTGACATGGCCCCAGCCAACATGCTTGGACACCTCAAGGAGGCAAAGTATCTCCAGCGAACGTGGCTGTGAGGCTTTACTCGCCAGAAAATCTTGGATTGCTCTCGCGGCGTCCATGTTACATCTGTTTACACAACAACCTTCCTCGTTACGAACTTTGCATCTTTCCACAAGCACAGGATGGCGACTCATCTTGAATAAAATTTCGTTTGTCGCTGCACCGGCAAAGTAGAGGGACTTGACAAACTGTAGGTTGTTACGTTTGACAGCAACGCCAAGGGGTGTGTAATCTAGCAAGTCACGCGGTACGTAGAGAAGTGACTGTGTAAACAAGCCTGCTCTACATGCTACATAAAAGACACCACTGCGATCATGTTCAGTGTGAAGGGGAGTCTTCGGGTCGAGTCTGAGCTCACAGGAGAATTTCACAAGGTTCGTATGAAAGGAGCAATCCCCGGAAATATCCAACATAACCCGTTGGACACTTTTATTGTGATGATAAACAAAAATTCTAAACTGATTCATACTACCGCATTGTAATATTAACAAGAGTATGTACTTCAGGAAGTAGACCTGTTGGTCTGTACAACGATCCAGTAACAATATGAATATGTCTTGACTTTCTATGTCGAGATTGATTCTTGCCATATATTTTAACAGACATTGAGAGAGGAAGTGAGTACAATGTAATAATACACTTTTTATACAAGACCACCTTTGTTTTTTTGCTAAGTATACAAGCACATCATCCCAAATACGGCTTGATTCACGCTGAAAATTAACATCTGCCGTGGCTAGCAACTGTTCAAATCTATGGAAGCGCACTGCTAACAGAATCGCATTGGTATACAGAGAGTGATGACAGCAGAAAGTGAGAAGCTGATCCACATCTGCTTCAGGTCTGGATGGCATTTTCGATAGGATTGTAGATATTTGGGAGTTCTTCTCACGCAAATCACGTAGCCGTCCGATGTACATCAATATCCACCAGGACTCGGCCATCGTTGTTCGCAAGAGTAGACCCTGCAACAACAAAATATAACAAAAAGTTAATTACCTACAGGTCTTGGCCGTGTATGGTTTTCAGATTGGATGTGATCATCTAAATCATATGTATAGACCCTTACTTATTATTCTATCATCTGCAAAGGGGAAACAGACTCACAAATCTTCAAGATACAAACATATGACTATTCTTTCAGACTAACAGAAATTTCAGAAATAAGCAATATAACCAATGGTTGGACAAAACAACAGTGGGGATGCACTAGATATGAAACGTCTTCATGAAAAGAAAATAACCGATATTGCTTAAAATCCATGTCAGCCGAGAAAATGTGCAGAACTGGTTCCATTTTCGTGCTGAAAAACTGGATGGTGGTTGCAATATGTTAATCAGATTGTATGTTCAGATACCTTTTGAGGAAACTACTTGCGGTTTGGTTCTCCAGAAAATGAACGGTCAG
>NC_134898.1:41665359-41680359 GCF_041734735.1 Babylonia areolata | reverse complement strand
TCATGTATTTGGCATTGATTAAACCGTTATGCATTGATTTTCTTAATTCCTGTCCAACCGCTACTAGGCTGTCTATGAGAAAACTGTAACATTCAGAAGAGCTGTTTCTGTGCTGTGGCTTTTTTCGATAGGCTGACTGACGAATTTCGAGTGGACCATTTTTATCAAGATGTTCTTGTAACTGCTGTAACACAACTTCCTCAATGGTTTCATAAATGAATGTTAAATTAGACACGGCTCTATAGCTCTTTAGAGTCCAGATTGTTCTTTTTTCAAAAGTGGGGTGATAATAGCCAATTTGAGAGAATCAACAACTCTAGAGAGTGGTTTATAATAGTGGTGGTCAAGGCGAGCAGATCATCTAGACATACGAGGGTCATTCAATAAATAAGGTGAATTTTTCGGTATAAGGACTTCTAATACAGATACAAGCTTACTTTTTTTTTTCAACGTAGTCTCCCAGCACTGTCACACACTTTTCCCATCTGTGCACAAGCTTCCGTATTCCCTCAGCGTAAAAATCTTTGGACTGATGTCTCAGCCAGTCGCTCACAACACTTTTGACTTCATCGTCACTTTCAAACACTGCCCCGTCCTTCTTTAAACAATTTAGCCCACTTGTAGACATTTTTTTCGGCTGAAACATGTGGCACCATACACAGTTGACATTCTCCTATGAATTTCAACTGGTTTGCACCCTTCAGCAACCAAAAACTTGATAACTGACCGCTGTTCAATCCTGGAGCATGCTTCTTGGTCGGCCATCTTTGTTAATCGCCAAAACTCTCAAAGTTTTTGTTTTTTTTAATCTGCAAAACAAACTAAATCCATGTGAAAAAGAAGTAAAACATTTTTTTTTTTAAGTAAGTTTCTATCTGTATTAGAAGTCCTTATACCGAAAAAATTCACCTTATTTATTGAATGACCCTCGTATTTCTATACAAAATATTTTTTTTTAAATTAAAAAAAATGAATCACAATTCTTATTTGGAGAGTAAAGAACAAAATCTCTTACATGTGTGTGTGTGTGTGTGTGTGTGTGTGTGTGTGTGTGTGTGCGCGCGCGCGCGCGCACGCGTTGTAATGTATCATTTTATTCGAGTTCGCAATTATTGATGTGACCGTGTCAACAGTACGAACATGTCAGCTTTGCACTGACTCTCCGGATCTTCTGGGTTCGTGTCGATATACTCAGGCACCAAATAGGGAGTGCATGAACATGAATGTAAAATCTTGGATTCTGTGTATTCATCATGTGTTTCTTCTTCTTCTTCTTCTGCGTTCGTGGGCTTCAATTCCCACGTTCACTCGTATATACGCGAGTGGGCTTTGTACGTGTATGACCGTTTTTACCCCGCCATGTAGGCAGCCATACTCCGCTTTCGGGGGTGTGCATGCTGGGTATGTTCTTGTTTCCATAACCCACCGAACGCTGACATAGATTACAGGATCTTTAACGTGCGTATTTGAACTTATGCTTGCGTATACACACGAAGGGGGTTCAGGCACTGGCAGGTCTGTTGACCTGGGAGATCGTAAAAATCTCCACCCTTTACCCACCAGGCGCCGTCACCGTGATTTGAACCCGGGACCCTCAGATCGAAAGTCCAACGCTTTAACCATTCGGCTATGGCGCCCGTCATGCATGTGTTTCAAAGACAAGGAGACAGATAGATGGGGAGAAAGAGACGGAGGGGGAATGATAGTGAGCCCAGATTCAAGACTTAAAACACTTTTTATTCATTCTTTTTCTTTTGTACATTCGAAGATTACATATTGAAAGGAACAAAACACATTGGACGAACAAAAAACAACAAACATTCTTACTAATGAGTACATACTTTCAGCGTGAAGAAAGTGAAGAGGAAGAGAGAAAGAGAGGGAGAAGGAAAGAGAGAGAGAGAGAGAGAGAGAGAGAGAGAGAGAGAGAGAGAGAGAATGAGAGAGAGAGAGAGAACGAAAGATAAAACAGAGAGACACAACGAGAGGCATCGAGAGACAGATGGGACACACACACACACACACACACACACACACACTGACATACAAAAATAGTAACATCATTAACTTGAGCACAAAGAATGAGAGAAAGAAAAAGAGAGGGAGGGAGGGGGCAAGTGAGAGACAGAGACAGGGGGAAGGGAGGTGGAGTGAGAGAGAGAGAGGGGGAGAGAGAGAGGGTAGAGGGAGAGATAGAGAGAGGGGGTGGTTGGGAGGAGGGAGGAAGAGAGTTAAGCAATTTTACACACAGGTATCCAATCAATTGATCTGAAAGTTTCATTTCAAACAGGCAATATCAATTGCCTCATTCTTCCATTGAAAAATAATCAAACATCTATCCGAAGAAAAGATGAATTATGGTAACAAATATCATCATTTTCTTGTTACCATTATAAATATGTACATGATAAACTTAAAATGAACGGGCATAGCATTGAAATAAATCTGACTTATGTTGACAAACTTTTCAAGGGAGTACCCAAAATGTGATCCATTCATTTCAGGTGCGAAAAGGGGATGAGGTCACTTAGTGTCACCATACTTCCAGAGATACCACAGTTCCTCTTTCAGTGTGTACGGGATTTCTAGCTGAATGACATTATCAATCCTGACTGCGCCCAAGCCAACATGTTGGGATACCTCAAGAAGGCCCAGATTCATCAGTGAACGAGGCTGTGAGGCTTTTCCCAGCAGAAAACATCGGATTTTTCTGGCAGTTTCCACGCTGACTTTTAAAAACGGGTAAAGAATGGACAGCATGTAGAGATCGTTGTCGCGCTCTCCACAATTTTTCACAAGCTTGGGATGGCGACTCAACTGGAATACAAGTTTGTTTGTCGCTGCACCAGCATTGTAGAGGGCTTTGACGAGGTCTAGCCGATTATTGAGGGCAGCAAAGCCGAGGACCGTGTCTTCTGTGTCCAATGATGTGATAGGAAGTGAAACTGAAAACAAGCCTGTCTTATACGCTGTGGTAACGACGGCACTGTGGTTGTAGTGAGTGATATCACCAGTTCCCTGGAAAGGCCTGTCCACACAGGCAAAACGCACAAGGTCGAAATGAAAGCTGTGAATCGTGGAAATATCCATCAGAGCTTGTTGGACACTTTTGTTATTATTAAAAACCAAAATTATAAACTGATTTACAAGACCTAAATCCGCTACTGTCCATATAACCTCCGTCAGCAACGAGATTTCTTTGTGTGTACAATCTTGCAGCAACAAACTGAATGTGGCTTGGCCTTCTAGGTTGAGATCGATTGTCGCCATATAACGTAACAGACATGCAGGGAAACACCGAATATAATATAATAAGCACCTTAAAGAAGACCACATCTTTATTTTTCCCAAGTATATAAGTACCTTATTCCAAAACCTGCGGTTTGATTCCTGCTCATAAATCACTCTTGTCGTGGCTAGAAGCTGCCCAATTCTATTGAAGCGCACTGCTAACAGAATCGCATCGGTATACAGAGCGTGATGACAGCAGAAAGCGAGAAGCTGATCCACATCTGCTTCAGGTCTGGATGGCATTTCCGATATGATTGTAGATATTTCGGAGTGCTTCCCACGCAAATCACGTAGCCGTCCGAGGTACACCACTAACCACCAGGACTCAGCCATCGTTGTTCGCAAGAGTAGACCCTGCAACAAAAATAAACAGAGTTCATTACCTACAGGTCTTGGCTTTGTACGGTTTTCGGATTGAGTGTGATCATCTGAATCAGTCTGTGTATATACCACAGTGACGCCTCTTTGAGTAACTGAACTGAATTGAATTATCGTCTGCCGGGAGGGTGGGGAGTGGGGAGGAAGGGGGAGGGGGGGAGGGGGGAAGACTTTCACAAATCTAGAGACACAAAATATGACAGAATTATTTCAGACTTACAGAATTCTTAATGTTCAGCAATATTATCAACAGGTTGACAATCCAACGATGAAGTCGCAGAGGATGTGAAATTGCCTCTGGAAATGTTG
The DNA here is from genome assembly GCF_041734735.1 of Babylonia areolata. NCBI lineage: Eukaryota > Metazoa > Mollusca > Gastropoda > Neogastropoda > Buccinidae > Babylonia > Babylonia areolata. The sequence continues at coordinate 41,676,381 of NC_134898.1, read as the reverse complement.
ATAACTGATATTGCTTAGAATCAATGTCAGGCAAGAAATTGTGCAGGACTGGTTTCATTTTCGTGGTTAATAACTGGATGGTGGCTGCAATAAGTTATTCAGATTGCATGTTCAGATAAAAATTCAGAAAACTACTGCAGTTGTGTTCTCCAAAAAGATTTGACATGCGGAAATGTCACAGTGACCAGGATAACTGTTCTTTCACATCACTTTGACTTAGCATCGAAGAAGACACAACGTCTTCTGTCTAACAGTGAATTTGAAAGAAGGTGGGGATGGATGGGGCACACGCTACGAAAACCTGTGTCAAGCATCACCAGACACTGTGTGTGTGTGTGTGTGTGTGTGTGTGTGTGTGTGTGTGTGTGTGTGTGTGTGTGTGAGAGAGAGTGTGTTTGTTCTTAAAATCCTATCACATATTTCTGTTTTGTGTGCTGACTTGGAACCCCCTAGGGAAGAGAAAGAGATGCTGACCAAGAAAACGCCTGGTGAACATATCTTCAGGGGGAGGTGGGCCTTACCTGGAAGCTGACAGAGGAAAAGGCACAGAACAGAGGAGAGGGGAGATCTGTTTACGGTCTTTACCCTAAGATGTTTAAAGACCTCAGTGTTACTTTGACTTGGTTTTCAGGGGAATGATGGGTCAAGTACGTGTTGCATTTATTTCAATGAAAAAAGAAAAGAAAAAAAAATGTACATGATTTATTCTCTTAATATTTTGAAGCGTTCATGGGTGATGGTTTAATTCAGTCATACAAAGTGTTGACATTGTGTTCCCATCAGGGAAAGCACATTATTTTTTACATGAGCATAGACCATGTTTGAGACTAAATAGCATTTGACAATGTTGTTCAAATTAACAATATTTGGTACCTTTCTACATCTGTAGCAAAACAGAACAGATAAATCACACACACAAAAAAACAACACAAAAACCCTTTAGAACATAATTATTATGAGAACTAGACAACACAAAACATCGCTTTCGTTAGAGGCTGATCCAAAGTTGGGTTCAATGATTGGCTGGGGCTTTGCCGATCAGGATTTATTTGCTGGTTGGGTAAGCCTGGCCTATATCACCATGAAACGGTTCAGTTCATAATTCATTGAAGGGTTTTCTCAAAATCTTCCCGTCGGTGCTATTATGCTAGAGTTGGTTCCTGCCAACGTACATGATACAGGTACAGGTACAGAAATACGTAAACAAATCAGTGCATTAAAACACGTATTTTATGAAGTGCAAATAAATTGAATATAAGCGATGTACGAATACAACTGTTTACATGCACAGAAACAAACTAATAAAAGAAAACAGAACAAAAAACATTACATTAATTGATTCAATTTACAAACGGTACACATGAAGTGGAGTGTTGGCCTTGAGGTAGTGCGTCTGCCAAGGAAGCGAGAGAATCTGAACAGACTGGTTCGATCTCTACACACGCCAGTATTTTCTTCCCCTCACTAGACCTTGAATGGTGGTCTGGACGCTAGTCATCGGCTGAGATGATAAACCGAGGTCCCGTGTGCAGCATGCACTTAGCACACGTAAAATAACCCATGGCAGCAAAAGAGTTGTCCCTGACAAAATTATGTAGAAAAGTCCATCATGATAGATATACAAATTCACTTGCAGGCAGAAAAAAAGGAAGAAAACATCTGAGGCGCTCTCATTGTGGCATTTCACAAAGATAAATCGCTTGTGACAAAAGAACACAACACAACACAACACACACACACACACACACACACACACACACACACACACACACACACACACACACACACACACACACTATGTATGCAAGCACTTTTTTATTTTGTTTTATTTTTTATATAGTTTCAACTGAAGAAGAATGATTAGGACTTTTTTTTCTTTTTCTTTTTTTTCTTTTTTTTTGGGGGGGGGGGGGGGGGGTTGGGGGGAAAACAGAAAACCCTTAAATAAACCGTAAGTAACTAGGCTACTCAGAATGTATACTATTTAACATATAATGCTTAAGAACTTAAAGCAATAACGGGAATCACAAGTACAAATTGTATCAGGTCCCTTGGTGCACGTGCAGACACACAGAAGCATGCACACCACACAAGGACTTGCATACATTCATGCACGTACACACACACACACACACACACACACACTGACTGAAGAGAGAGAGAGAGAGAGAGAGAGAGAGAGAGAGAGAGACAGACAGACAGACAGACAGAAGCACACACACGTTCTCAGGCACCTACGCGCGCGCACACACTACATTAAGTGATATTATTCTGGGGGAAAGTAGTGTGTGTGTGTGTGTGTGTGTGTGTGTGTGTGTGTGTGTGTGTGTGTGTGTGTGTGTGTCCATTTCCCCGTTTATCAGTTAGAATAACCATGTATTTTGATTGAGGCTGAGAGCACTCCATGTTCTGCTGACTAGACCAGAAGGTCAGTATTATAATTTTGTGGAAAATTGTCTGCAAAACAAAACCGTTGAACCATAAAACAAACAACCCTACCCCCACCCCCCCCCCCACCCCGACCCACCCCACGTTTCATCATATCTTAATGGATGTAGTCATCAAAGCGTGTGTGCTGATGAAGTGCAAACCACGAAAACTAAAACGTTTGTCGTTTTGTCAAAATTACAGGAAACGTAAACGGAAGAACAGAACTGGCAAACAAGCAAAAATAACTCGCACAATTTATACTTTGAATAAAACAAAGCCATGCTGATTTGAACTTCAGTGTCATGGTCCCTCACTCCTATCTAAAAGTGCTAAGAACTTTGCACTTCCTTGTTTATTCACGAATATAAAAAGAAAGAAAGTGTACAATAGCGGTACTTACAGTCACCATGTCAGTGTCGCTTTTTTTTTTTCTTTCTTTCTTTCTTTTTTATATGTATCACATGAATCTTGCTTCCCCGTGGCCGTCTCCCACTTGACACGTCCAAGTGCACGGCCAGAGTCAGACTGACTGAACAAATCACAGAAGGGAGCACGAAAAACAGGACAGAATCTGTGAGCACACCATGACTGTGATGATGAGGCCTTTTCACAGTCGGGTTGCGGCGAAGTTCTTCTCTTGTGTGTGTGTGTGTGTGTGAAAGGATGAACGGTGAAACCCTCGCCAGAGTCTCCTTTTCTCACATCTTTTAAAAATATCATTATTTTCTTCAAATATTTCATTTTCATGTGATGTCATGTTAGTTCGTTCTTTTGAGATGTTGTAGTGACAATGTGTGTGTGTGTGTGTGTGTGTGTGTGTGTGTGTGTGTGTGTGTGTGTGTGTGTGTGTACGTGTGTTGTAGGTGTCAGTTACATGTGTTTGTATGTGTGTGGGCATGTGTATATTTGTCTGCGTGCATATGTGTGTGTGTGTGTGTGTGTGTGCCTAAGTGCATTTGAATTTGCTCAAAATGGTGATAATGATTGTGAGTCTCACTCTTTTTTTTTTTTTTTTTCAAATGAGATAATTAGTTTTCTAACCAGATAGGTAAACTGACAAGCTGTCAAAATAACGATTTGTCTTGCCTGGCAATCAATCATCCAGTCATACAGCCAGTATACCAGTAACCAAAAGGTGAGAACACATTACTTTCAGAAGTTGTGGCAGACATTTGAAGCTAGTTAAGGATGGAGATGATTTATTTACTTTTTTTTCTGATATCCAAGGTCAACATACGTGCAGACCTACTCAGTATTCAGTGCACCCTTTCGCGTGTTTCCACATGCAGATGATGATTATTTTCAACACTTCACACGTCAACCAGACATATACTACAAGTAAGATGGAAAGAAAAAAGAGAAGAATGAGATCAGATTGGGGAGAGAGAAAATTAAAATAAAAATGAAAGAAAGGAAAGAACGAAGGAAACAAAGAAAGAAAGAGAAATAAAGGAATAAAACCAAATTGTGTCTTCATTATCATGTGCGTGCATGTGTGTGTGTGTGTGTGTGCAAGGGCATTTTAAGCACACTCAGCATTAGGTACCTCAAAACAACACAGGTCAAATCTCACATGGTAGGCCCTGTAGCCTGCAGCAACCGCTATTTCTTTGTGCGAAGAAAGCTGTGGTTGGAGTGAGCGACTGCGCTGGCGTGTGGTCACGCTTTTTTTTTCTGCTCTCCCAAATCGAGTGCGACTGAGTCAAGTTCACTGACTTTGTTTTCTCAGTTTCCCCGGTGTCTGTTCTTCAGTGTGTGCAGTTTTGAAATGATGGGATATCCCGCCTCTTTCCCAGGCGTTTGTTTTTGGACTGTCTTTCGCTATTTCGTTGTTTCGCTCTGGTCTTTGTTTCTTCGTTTTTGTTTTTTTTTTGTTTTGTTTTGTGTTTTTTTGTTGCTTTTGTGTGTGTGTGTGTGTGTGTGTGTGTGTGTGTGTTTCCCTACACTTCCGAGTCCTCTCACTTCACGACCATAGCTGCTGGATGTAACCCGGTTTTCATAAAGCCAAAGTCATTCCTGTATAAAACAAAGTTAAATATATCATGTTTCTCTGATCTACATCCCACTGGACCTTCCTATCTTTCTGACCTCATCAGTGTAATTAAACTCTCTCAAGAACTCTCCACTTTTTTTTTTTTTTTTTTTTTTTTTTTTTCAGACCGTTACCTTCTCAGAATCCTTCATGTTCTTACCACAACTCATGGTGTGCGCTACTTCCTCTTTGCTGCTCCTGCATGTCTGTTCCAACCTTCCAAATCGTGTCCCGTCATTGGACTCCGTCTCTGCCTTTCGCTCTTCACTAATCTCTTGAAAACCTATTGGTAAGCATTCTTGGCTTCTACAACACCACCCCTTGCCTGTCAGCTCACTTTGTATGCATGTGGGAAGTATCAGGGGGGCGGGCGGGAGAGAAAGAGAGAGAGAGAGAGATAGTGGGGGGGGGGAGGTCAAGAGTGGATAATCAAATTTGTAACTTTTTCTTTCATGTAAAGCCAAAAGCGCCCTCAGGTCACTGAGAGAAAGGACGTTATGCAAATGTTTAGTAGTAGTAGTAGTAGTAGTAGTAGTAGTAGTAGTAGCAGTAATACTAGAATTCAGAATATGATCAGCGGATAAGATGAGCCAAACTCCAAGTAAAACACCTTAACCCTTTATCCTCCGCGGTGATTCTGTGCGGGAAAACTCTCAACGATGTACCGTGTACCTATACCACTCAACAATCAATAAGGACCAGACATTGAACACACTGTGACGAAAAAGAAAAATATTTTATTCAACACAAAAGGGTCAGATCATGTTTTCAGTCACAAATCAATACAATGAAAAATCAAAATAAAAAGTGTATGGGATATTAAGTAACATTGCCACATAAAGAAGGCAAAGCATAACATCAGCCATAAACAGTGCCCAGGAGGAAACAATCATCTCACTCGATTAGTGGGCATTTGTGTGGAAATGACATTAAACATTGTTTTGTTGTTGCATTTGTGTGCATTTTCTGTGTGTACGAGCATGTGAGTGTATGTGCGACAGTACGTATGTGCGTGCGTGCATGTGCGCGTGTGTATGTGTATGTGTGTGTGTGTGTGTGTGTGTGTGTGTGTGTGTGTGTGTGTTGCCTTCAGTTTAACGTCTTTCCACTTGAAGTGATATTAGAGAGAGTGTGTGTGTGTGTGTGTGTGTGTGTGTGTGTGTGTGTGTGTGTGTGTGAGTACGTGTGCGTGCGTGTGTGCGTGTGTCTGTGTGTGTATGCGTGTGTGTGTGTGTGTGTGTGTGTGTGTGTGTGTGTGTGTGTGTGTGTGTGTGAGAGAATGAGAAAGAGAGAGAGAGAGGGAGAGTTCCTGACAGTTTATTTTACAGAAAAATCTACTTTGATGGGAAAACAAATAAAATTGCATGCAGAAACAAAATACAAAAAGTAGGCACTTCCAACATAGCGATGCACTTTCCTTGGGGGGAACAGCCTGGATTTCACACAGAGAAACATGGTGTGACAAAAGAGCATAACAAGATGATACAACTCATTACAATAATAGAAGAAAAATGAAACAAAGTGACATGTATTCAAAAAAGCTGAAATGTCAAACAGTACAGATAATACTTCATAAGGAAAACAAGAGAGAGAGAGAGAGAGAGTGAGCGACTCTTGACGCTTTGACACTTTAATGTCATTGGCTATGAGGTCCTTATGACATGGGTGAATGCATCAATATACTTCATTTCATAGCAAACCGTTATAATGAGAGAGAGAGAGAGAGAGAGAGAGAGAGAGAGAGAGAGAGAGAGAGAGAGAGAGAGAGAGAGAGAGAGAGAGAGAGAGAGAGAATGAACGAAGTTTTTTAATGAGGGAAGTGGAATAAGCCTGGATATGTTTTTTTGCATCCAGCCCTCGAGGCAAAGATAAGTGAAATCAAAATGTTCACAAGATAACAACAGGTATAGAAAAACATACATGGCATTCAAATACACTCAATTGCACAGTAAGCATTTACAAGTACATAATCATGATACCTGCATTCATGACAATACTGTTTCTGAATATAGTAATGAGAGAGATTGAGTGAGTGAGTGAGTGAGTGAGTGAGTGAGAGAGAATGAATGAATGAAGGAAGGAAGGAAGGAATAAATAAATGAATGAACGAATGAATGAATGAATTTTATTTCCGATAGCATTAGGGTAAGCAAACAATTGCTTTCTCCATCCCTCGACAGGGAAAAATGTCTAAGGAAAAGGTATGAAGAAGACCCCAAGAAATGAGTAAATGTTAACAAATTCATAGAAAAGCGAGAAAAGAAACAACATTATGATAAGCATCATATTCATAAGAAACAATACGTAATTTATAAAAGATGCGGAGCAAGAGAGGGAGAGAGAGGGAAAAAAAGCGACAGAAGAGAGAGAGGAGATAGTATTTATAGAGAGGATGACATAAAGAGACACAGTGAGACATGTGGTGAAATACAGTAATATCATATAACATAACGTAATATGGTATACTAAACAGAATTTGCTAATTTTTCCATCAGGCATTCATGATACCTTTTCTTGAACACAATGAAACTTGTATGAACATTAATACTAGTTAAGATGTTGTTCCAGAGGCAACCGCCAGAGTAAGTGAGACTCGATTTGAATAAATTCTTGGCAGTGGTACCATGATCTTGTTGTTGTTACGTATAGTACTTGTAAGGAATCGCTCTTTCAGACACGTAGGAGCAAAGACATGATGTTAAATATGAAAAGCGCCTTATTATGAATGAGTTTCCATTTCAATGGCAGAATATCTAAATCTTTGTAATCAGAGACATTTAATGACGAAGATTTCAGATGTATCAGCTTTAAGACTCCTTTATGTTTATTCAATGATTAATAATTTAGAGATGGCCTATTCCATCAATAAGTGCGCATGTACACAAACACATAGATCCCGACACACAAAAAGTACACACATTGTTCATTTGAGCACAACAAAATGAGTCAAAGAGAGAGGGGGGGGGGGTGGAAAGGGAGAGAGAGAGAGGGCGATAGAACAAGAACAAGCGTCCGACTCAGGAAAAATTTCCCTTCTCACTCTTCTCGACTTGTCAGCCGCCTTTGACACGATAGACCATTCAATCCTTCTTTCCCGTCTTCATTTTACATTTGGTATCAACGGCACTGTTCTAAACTGGTTCAAATCTTATCTAACTGATCGATTCCAGTCTGTTACTGTTGATCATTTCCAATCTGAACCCGTTAAAATCGAACATGGAGTCCCACAGGGATCTGTTTTAGGCCCAGTGCTCTTCACACTGTACACTGCTCCTCTCACTGAAATTATCAACCGCCATAATATCAGTCATCATTCTTATGCTGATGACACTCAACTCCAGAAGAGTGATGCCCCTGAAAAATTGTTGTCGCTCTTCCAAGAAATATCCAACTGCTTCCTGGACATTCAAAACTGGATGACTCGAAATAAGTTACAATTGAACGCGGACAAAACTGAAGCAATGATGATAGGAACTAAACAAAAACTGCCTTCCATCACAATTGACACAATCAAACTTGGCAGTACATCCATCCCTCTTTCCACGTCAGTCAGGAATCTCGGTGTTGCCCTTGACAATACACTGTCAATGCAAAAATGTATCAGTCAGACATGTCAGTCCTGCTACTGTCAACTGCGGCGCATCAGTGCCGTCCGGAAATATCTGTCCACTGTCGCAACATCTAGACTTGTCGTTTCTCTCATTCTCTATCGCCTTGACTACTTTAACTCTCTATTGTCTGGTTTGCCTGCTTCATCCATTCAGTCCCTTCAGCGCATACAAAACTCTGCTGCCCGACTCGTCCTCAGAAAGAAAAGATTTGAGCACATCACTCCTCTTTTGCAACATCTCCACTGGCTCCCTGTCTCACACCGAATAAAGTACAAGATCAGCACTCTATGTTATAAATGTATTCACAAAACTGCCCCTTTCTATCTCTGTGGCTGCCTTCACCTCTACACTCCATCTCGCTCACTACGATCGGCTTCGGATCCACTCTGTTTACGCATACCCAGATTCAAGCACTCGACTGTTGACCGCCCTTCTTTCTCTGTATCTGGACCTTGCGATTGGAATGAATTCCCTCTTTCGCTTCGTCAAGTCTCCACTCTCAGCTCTTTCAAGTCTGGCCTTAAAACCTACCTCTTCCCAAAATAGCCTCCCTTGCCTGCCCTTCCTTGTCTTTAGTTTCTACAGTTTTAGAGTTATGCATGCGTGTGAATGACTGGTGCGAAAGCGCTTTGGTTTGTCTCTGCACAGGATTCAGCGCTATATAAACACCATTATTTATTATTAAAACAAGAACAAAAACTTTAATCTCCAGGCTTCCGGTCCCTAGAAAGAGGTCAAATGTACAGAATATGGTTAGCACGCAGCGACAACAAAATGTAAAATACATACTAACGTAAACCTGTAGAACAAAGATGCTCCTTTGTATAGTTAATTGATTCTGAATTTCTTCATTGCTGTCAAAGAATTCCTGTCGTATCTACAGGCCATTAGACACATGAACGCAGAGTTTACGAATACTGTAAACAGAACTATTCTTCAGCAAGTGAACATACGATTGACCAGAGTTCAGATGTTTGAGAGGGCGGTAGAGAGAGAGAGAGAGAGAGAGAGAGAGAGAGGGGGGGGAGGGAGGAGGAGGAGGAGAGAGAGATAGTGGGAAGGAGAGAGAGAGCGAGGGTGGGAGGAAGAGGAAGGAGGAAGAGAGTTCAGCAGTTATACACACATGTAATAAATCAACTGATTTGAAATATTCGTTTCAAGCAGGCAATAACAATCGCCACATTCTTCCATTGAAAAAATAATCAGACATTCATCCAAAGAGTACATGCATTATGATGATATGTTTCATCAGTAGTTTCAAGTTTGTTCATGACTAGCTTACAATGAAAGAGCATAGCACTGAATTAATTCTGATTTATTTTGACAAAGCTTTTCATGGGTGTATCCACATTGTGATCCATTCATTTCAGGTCAGGAAAGGTGAGAGGGGAAGTTAGTGTTACCATACTTCCAGTGACAACAGTTCCGTTTTCAGTGTTTCAGGGATTTCTAGCTGTGCCACATTAACATCTCTGTCAAGGCCCAAGCCAACACATTTGGACGCCTCATAGAGGCACAGACTCTTCAGTGAGACTTTGCTCTTCAGAAACTGTCGGATTTCTCTGGCAGCGTCCACTTGGCTTTTGTTAGACGGCTCAGTTCTGCATAGACAACAGCATAGCGAACAGAGACCCCTCTTGCGTTCTTTACAATTTTTCACAAGCGTGGGATTGCGACTCAACTGGAATGCGATTTCATCTGTCGCTGCACCTGCATTGTAGAGGGACTTGACGAGATCTGGCCGGTTATTGATAACAGCAATGCCGAGAGCTGTGTCTTCTGTTGCCAATGATGTGGTGGGAGGTGATCGTGAAAACAAGCCTGCCTCACACGCTACAGTAAAGAGAGTATTGTGGTTTCGTTCACTGTAAGGTGGAGTTTCCGCGAAACGCCTGGGCAGGCATGCCAAACGTACAAGGGTCACACTGAAATGGCCACCCATGGAAATATCCAACAGAACCTGTTGGACACTCATGTTGGTACTGTGAACAAACATTTCAAACTGATTCACCAAACCATTGTTCGCTATTGACCACAGTGCAGTCTCCAGATAGGGGACATGTTGGGCTGTACAACGATCAAGCAACATCCTGAATATGTCTTGGCCTTCCGTGTTGAGATGGGTTGCCGCCATACAGTATAGCAGGCGTACAGAGAAACACTGAGTACAATGTAAGAAAAACATCTTTAAACATGACCACCTTTCTGCTTCGCCCAAGTGAAGCAATACATCATTCCAAAACGCACTATACTTCACATACTTAATGTTTACCTTGGGTAGCACCTGCTCAATTCTTTTGAAGCGCACTGCTACCAGAACTGCATTGGTAAGCTGACCGCGACGAAAACATGCAGCGATAAGCTGGTCTACATCTGCGTTAGGTCTGAAATACATTGCCTCCATGATTTCAGATAAGTCAGGATACTCATTCATCCGTTCGATGTACTTAGGTATCCACGAGGGCTCAGCCATCGTTGTCCAATGGAATGGTTCCTGCAGCAATAATACACACAAAAAAAATGTTCATTACATGCAGGTCTTGGCTGTGTGCGGTTTTCGGATTGAGTGTGATCATCTGAACCAGGTGGTAGTCTTTCCACTTTAAGTGATATTAATTATTAGACCAAAAATGAAGAAAAAAAAGGTGGGTGTGGGGGTTGGGGTGGTGGAGGTGGGGAGGGGGGGAGGGCTATGGGGGCATTGGGGGCAGCGCAGGAAGAATGGTGTGTGTGTGTGGTGGGAAGAGACAGAACGTTGGAAAAACATGAGATATAAGCATAATGGAAGGAAACGATAACATCAAACAACCGTAACAACTTCTTTTTTTTTAATGTCCTATTGGACATACATCAACCGTTGGGTGTGAATCAACATATCGGAGATTTCCTTGTAATATATGTACATTTCACACGGCATCATTTCCAAACCAACATTGCGCAAATTTCTCC
>NC_134898.1:41645359-41662859 GCF_041734735.1 Babylonia areolata | reverse complement strand
CATACGCCAACCAAGCATACACAAAAAAGACCATTCTTTCGATCACTGCAGTGATGATTATGCATCAGCACACGAAAAATAAAATATGGTACGAAAAAAAAAAGCAAGACGAAAAGAAAGGAAGGAGACTGAAGAAAGAAAAGAAAAAGAAGAAATCAAAAAGAAAAAAAAGAGGGAAAAAAGGAAAATAGATGAATAAATGTATGCACATGAATAAATCAACATAGTATTATCATATATGCTTGTCCCGTTATTTTTCTCGAGCACCTTCCATATTCCTCTGTGTGTGTGTGTGTGTGTGTGTGTGTGTGTGTGTGTGTGTGTGTGTGAGCAAGCACGTGTGTGTGTATGTGTGCGTGTGTGTGTTTGCAGGATGGATGTTTGTTGAGAAATCACCAGAGTGAATGGAAGCTTATAATGAATATCAGGGAGGAAGATGGTATAATTTTTATAGAGAGTCCATGATGGTCTGGGTTTGAATCCCACTCTCACCCTTTTTCCCAAGCTTGGATAAAAATTTGCTGATCGTTCAGATAAACCGAGGTCCGGTGTGCAACATGCACCTGGTGCACTGGAAAAAAAAACAACAACAATGGTAACAAAACTGTTGTTCTTTGGCAAAATTATGTAAAAGAAATTCATTCCGACATGTATACATACATGAGTGCATGCACTCAATATCTGACATAGCGCGTTGGGTTGTGCTGCTGATCAGGCGTCTGGCGAGCAGACTGGTGTGGTGTAGTATATATGGATTTTGTCTGAACGCAGTTTTTGTGGCACCCCTCGGACTTCGACCCTAACTGCGTAGCTGTTGAACGCCAAAGAAAGAAAGAAAAGAAAGTTTGACCGCAGTACACTTCCTTGAGAAACTGAAACTGAAATGAGTATCACAATGTTAAGTGTTAAGATATGTTGATGATGACTATCTTCACTTTACTAATTACCACACAAACAACAGCATCATGTTCAACCCCCCCCCTCCCCCACCGCCACCCCGACACACACATACACACACACTCACACATCAGCGTTGTCCAAGTAGTGGACACTCATTGAAAGTAAGTTCAGTAGTCACAGAGCTAGACATCTAAATGCTTAAACTATTTGACCCTCATTAATTTTGAAAATATCCTATGGTCTTGAACACACACACACACACACACACACACACATGTGCGCACGCTTACACTAACATGCACACCCACCCACCCACCCATGTAGCCATTCTGCCCCCCCCCCCGACCCCCCTCCTCCAAACACACACACTACAGTTTTATCAGGGAACGATCAAAGATCGTGTGAAAAAAAAGTCTGTGCAGCACAAAGATAAGGGAGCCTGGCAAAGGTTTCACCGTCCACCCCGTTACCCAGAGTTGACATTACATGGACAGACAGTCACCCAGTTAAATTAAATAGCCCCCAGTCCCTCCCAAACGTGAAAGTGTTGAGTAACAGCGATACAATAGCTAAAGGGGCCAGGCCCTGAACACCATTGCCTGTGTCTTTCTTTTGACTCACCCAACCAGAGAGAGAGAGATAGAACGTGTGTGTGTGTGTGTGTGTGTGTGTGTGTGTGTGTGTGTGTGTGCACGTGTTAAACGCATGTCTGTGTGTACATATGCTTCAAGCCTGCCTTCGGAATAGACTCAACTCAAGCGTGTCAAGTCTCCTTGCTTGTGCCAAGGGACTTGCTGTGAGTACTTCTGCCTTTTGTTTGTTTATTTCTTTATCTACCTTTCTTATATTTCTTCTTGAACAGTTTAGAAGTATGGTATTTCCGTTCTTACGTGAAAGTACAAGGACAAGGCATTGTGCTTGGTGCTTTTTTTTTTTTTTTTTTTTTTTTAATCGTGATCAACATTTCAAATACACACGTGCATTTGTGTATGACTGCGAATGTGTGTGGGGGGAGTGGGTGGGGTGGTGTAGGAGTGTGTATGTCAAGGGGGCTATGATTTGTGTGTGTGTGTATGTCTGCAAGCGTGCGCGTGTGTGTGTGTGTGTGTGTGTGTGTGTGTGTGTGTGTCAAAGATTGGGTGTGCGCATGAATACCCCATCTCCACCCCTACCCCCACACACTACAGTTTCATTAGGGAACAATCAAAGAACAGGTGAGAAAGACTTCCGGGCATCACAAACGTAGACAGCCACCCCTAGAATTGAATAGCCTCCATTCAATCTCCAACGTGAAAGCATTGAGTAACGGTAATACAACAGCTGGAGGGGGACCCTGGCGCAATAGCCTGTGTCATTATTTTGACACCCACTACAGAGAGAGAGAGAGAGAGAGAGAGAGAGAGAGAGAGAGAGAGAGAGAATGTGTGTTTAAGTGTGTGTGTGTGTGTGTGTGTGTGTGTGTGTGTGTGTGTGTGTGTGTGTGTGTGTTTGTAGAAGATGGGGTGTGGGCATGAATACCCCATCCCCAACCCTACCCCCACACACTACAGTTTTATCAGGGAACAATCAAAGAACAGGTGAGAAAGTCTTCCGGGCATCACAAACATAGACAGCCACCACTAGAATTGAATACCTCCATTCAATCTCCAACGTGAAAGCATTGAGTAACGGTAATACAACAGCTGGAGGGGGACTCTGGCACAATAGCCTGTGTCATTATTTTGACTTACCCACCAGAGAGAGAGAGAGAGAACGTGTGTTTAAGTGTGTGTGTGTGTGTGTGTGTGTGTGTGTGTGTGTGTGTGTGTTAAACTATGTCTGTGTACACATGTGCTTCAAGCCCACCTTCTGAACAGACTCAACTTGAACGTGTTAGTCTCCTTGCTTGTGCCAAGGGACTTGCTGTGAGCACTTCTGCCTTTTGTTTGTTTGTTTGTTTATTTCTTTATCTACCTTTTCTTATATTTCTTTTTGAACGGTTAAGAAGCATGATATTTTCCGTTTTTACATAAAAGTACAGACTAACAAGCCATTGTGTTGGTTGCATTACATATATATCTTTTTTTTTTCTCTTTTTTTTTTAAATCATGGTCAAGATTGTTGAAAGAAGGAAGTAAATAATCACATCATGAAAAGGTCTCATGGGTTCTTGGTACATTAAGTTCATGTGCAAAGGTTGAGTAAAATGTGTGCGCGTGTGTGTGTGCGCGCGCGTGCGTGTCTGTGTGTGTGTGTGTGTGTGTGTGTGTGTGAGTGTTATTGTTGTTGTTGTGAAAACGATTGAAGAGGCAACACATAAACCGGTGTCTCATCAATGCTATCTTTTATGTTGTGAGAATCAAAGCCCGTTTAGAGATATTTTGATGTGTTTGTGCATATCAAGGAGTAGTGCATGAGGGTTTTTTGTGTGTGATTTTTTGTTTGTTTGTTGTTGTTTTTCTTTCTTTCGTATTGACCATAGATTTTGTCACATTTTTTGTGTCTCAAAGTTGTTGTTGTTTTTTGTTGTTGTTGTTGTTGTTTTTTATTTTTGTTTTCCGTGTATTTTTGTTGTGTTTTCACCCTCTAGTGACAATGGTGTCGGTATTAAGACGTGTTTCACAATCATTTCTTTTCAATCTTATCTTGATTTTTGTTGTTGCTGTTGGGGTTTTTTGTTGTTGTTTTTATTTATTTATTTATTTTTTACTCTGAATTCAGGTTTCATAATGTCATCAAGGATTATAGGCCTATGATAATACATATTTCTATTTGTTTTGTTCATTTGGCTTAAATTTTATCATTACTGATTTCTTTTAAGCAATTGCTGTTTTCGTGGACGGTAACAATTGTTGCAGTTTCTCAAGGAGGTGTCACTGTGTTTGTACAAATGTATACAAATACACTACACCATATTTGCTAAGCAGATGCCTGGGCAACAGCACAGCCCATCACGTTGTCGGGCCTTGAGAGCATGAATTATGTGTATACCTATCACTGTATCAGAATGGATTTCTTATACAGAATTGTGCCAGAGGACAACACTCTCATCACCACGGGTTCTTTTTCAGTGTGGTATGTGCGAATTTCACACGGGACCTCGATTTATTGTCTCATCCGAATGACACCCAGTTTGATTTTCCAGTCAAACTCAAGAGAAAGGGTGAGAGCGGGATTCGAACCTTGACTCTCACAGACTCTCTATAAATGAGCGTCTTTACCATTCTGCCACCTTCCACCTTAAAACACACACACACACACACACACACACACACACACACACACACACACACACACACACACATGACCTACTGTTGTATGCTACAAAAGAACTACAGATGCGAGGGCTGATCAATAGACTGCCTATCTGAGGCAGTATATTTGAACCATCTGTTCGTGTGAAACAGTGTCTTAATGTGAGAGGACAATAAATTGGCTTCTCATATGCAGCAGGAATATTTGTTACCGGCTGTTGAACTGAGTGGAAGGGCTAGGTTATCTCCCTTCGACCGCTTGGCTCATACCTCAGAGCTATCGGGGACCCAAATTCAATAATGTCTGGGAATGTCTAGAACTAATTAATGAGGGGTTGTAAGCGTCCTTTGTTAATTTCCCCGCCATTAGGAATATCTTTCTTTATTCTTGTATACCAACCTAACTTGGCCTAGTTGGTAATTTTTTGTTTTTTTTTTTTTTTGCTTCAGGTTAAAGTTTCAGGAAATTTTATGTTTATTATTTTGTAAATAATAGTGTTCTTGGGACTAAATCTGAGGGTACTACAGTATGTTGAGGAAGGATGAAAATGGTACCTTGGGCATCTTCTTAGAGCTCTGAGTCACTTTGGCTCCAACCACTGGAGAGACAATATCACAGAGCAAGCAGGTGCTTTGTGGAAGGGGTGAGATTTTTCCCTGATGTAAATCGGTCTTGGTTGTCTGCAGGAAAACCAGGTTACAAACCACTTGTTTGGTTGAAGATTGAATTCTTTTTTTCTTGTTAAGAAAATTATTTTTATGGCATACTATGTAGGAGAAAGTCTGACTTTGGAAAATTTGCCTGTCAGGAATTATTAGATATTATTGCAGAGTGCTGTTCATTTTTATTCTGTATGCTGTTATATTAAATATCTTTTGCTTGCAAAAGTATCATGCAGACTTTCATGAAGAATTGGTTTTGTTGTTTTGTTTTGTTTTGTTTTTACATAAATTATCCTGTAAGGACTATGCTATTTATAAAAGATTGTTAAATGTTCATTTTATTATGAAAGGTTTCTGGTCAGTGATATAGTAAGTTCTTTTCAAGAGAAGACTCTTTCCTTTACATGTAATTAATTTTTTTGCTGTTGACCATTTCTTGCAACTCAAGAGGAACTGATAGTTTATAGGCTGGTGTGTGTCCGTTAAGATTTTCGGTATAGCAATACACACCGGACCTAGGGTTCATGTGTCAAGGTTATTTTGTGACCCTCCAGTATAAACAGTCTGAAGCATGAAGCGGACATTTTGAACCAGAAAAAAATATAAGTATTCTTTTGTTTTAAAAATGCTGAGAGATGCTGAACGTTCAATTTCCTTTTTATGTACTGTTTAAACTGTATTGTTTGCTGTAGTTTAGTCAGGAATGATACTTTTTGCTCAGTGAACGTCAGCATGAAGACGGTGTCACTGACGAAGAATTTGTGTGTGCGTGAGTGTGTGTGTGTGTGCGATAGCATTGTGCTTTTGTTCTTTTTTATTTGCTTTTTGTTCATAATTATACTCACACGATGAGCTTTATTCCATTGTTTGTTGTCGTTTGATTGTGTCATGACCACAGTTAGCAATGAGGATTGTATAGCATCCGAACAAATACAGTTTCTGTCCATTGGCTGTTATAACGAGAATGATCCCTCCAACACTTGGCTTATATTACAGGTCGACACTAGCTTACAGCCATCGGGCCAACAGCAAAGTGAGAGCTGTATGATCAGTGGTTTCTCCACTGGAATGGGAATTCATTTACGGCTTAGTCTTTTGTGAAGAACTCGGACCATGAACCTAGAAGTCAAGATTGCACCCCACCCCCCACCCCCCACACACACACACACACACACATACCCCTCTGTTTCCACCCCTTCTTCCTTCTCACATCACACCAACCCACACTCTCACCCCACCCTTCCACCCACACGCATACCACAAATGCAGAACATCCACCCCTTCCCCCTTCCCACCTCACACCCTCTGCCGCACCCCACATCCACACACACACACCATACACATACCAGCCCCTACCCCACACCTCCACTCTCCCCATGCACGCACACCCTTCACACAACTCGTGCTCCAGTCCTTTCCATTTGTACCCCCACCCCAATCCACAAAACTCACACCAAACTCACACAGCCCCATTACACGATACCTACCCCTATTCCCCACGTACACACACGACATTCTGACATTCTCCCTCCTCACTCCCCTTTTATCTCCTTAGCGATCAGAGCAGGGGACAGCTGACAATCCAGTACTATACTATCAATAAAAAAAATAAAATTAAAAAAAAAAAAATCAATTTGTGTGTGAATAGTTAGGGTTTGGGTTTTTTCTTTCTACTTTTTTTTCTTATTTTTGATTAAGTAGTTGTTTGTGTGTATAATGCCACTGTATAAGATCTGACTTATGATGGGTGAAGATTTTTTTTTTTTTTTTTTTTTTTTTTCAAAATTGCGTTTTTGTTCATGTGCTACTTCTGACATGAAGGGAAGACCATACAAGATGTGGGTGCACATGCCTGCAAGGTGGCGTGAAATGGGTTTGTTGTTACACACTTGCACAGGTTGTGGCTTGCTGTAAAGCAAATGATTCAATGTGTATGGTGGCCATTTATTCTATATCATCATAAAAAGAACATCTTTGTTCCACACATTTGGACCATTTTGTATCGGCCCTGGACTGTTAGAAACGGGTTTGTGAGTCACTCTGTGCCATCGTTTACCAGAGAGAAAGAGAGTCACCTTAGACACAATGTTCTGTCACTGCTGACCACCGACATATCAGCACAGTGCATATTGCAAGTGTTACCATGTCAGATTTGTCCTGGGCAAGTTTCACGTAAACGAAACTGTATCACATGTTATGTTACTCACTGTACGGCGTTTTTTCTGCAGCAGATGTTTTCATCTTGTTGTTTGACCCAAAGTTATTCTCATTCTTATTGCTTCCAACATTTCAACCTGTTTGAGTTTGAAGATTGTAAATAGAACAAGCAAATATACGCACTGACACACATGCACCCACCCACACCAATCACATCCTTCCTACACACACACACACACACACACACACACACACACACCAGTTTTATCAGAGAACAGACAAGGCATTGTTGGATAAACTGTCCCAGCAAACCAAAGATAAGAGATGTTACGCAAAGCAAACCTCAAACAGCCAATATCAGTGCTGAGTCATTGCTATTAATAGTCATGTGTTATAGTGTCAGGTTATGGTTGGGTTGTGGCATCCCCAAGTCACAACACACTACCCCTTGTTTACCACCTCCCCTATCCTATCCCCCTCCCCCCCCCCTCCCCCATCCCCACTCCACTTGAGACTGTTGGTCACAGGAAGTCTCTTCCCTCTCCACACATCCCCTCTCTCTCTCTCTCTCTCTCTCTCTCTCTCTCTCCCAGCACTCTCCTCCCTTGCTAAGCCCACTGGCCTGCTCTGTTGTTAAGCTTAACCACTTGCAGGCACCTCAGTCTTGTGCCTAAATCTTGACGTTGTTCTCTGAGAGATTGAACGGGTAAGCAGCCAATCAAATCACAGAAAGTTTTCAAATAGGGAAAACCTGTTCTCAAACCTCCGCCAATCAAAATGCTTGTGAAAGCAGATTTGCATTGCTAAAAATAGCGATGACTTGTCATCCGATCCGCCATCTTGAAAAACTGGTATGATTTGCCCATTCGAAACTTTGCTCCTTATTTATTCAAAATTACCATGAAAGTGTGACAAATTACTACTACAGCATACATGTAATATGAAATACAAATATCAGCATGTACTTTTTATTGCAAACAAAACGGTATACGTTGTGAATAAATCAAAAGAAACTGAATAACGTACGATGTGTTAAAAAACGACACAAAATTATTAGATGTGTACTTCCTGTCTGGGGAGACGCGATCAGCTTGACTGTCAGCCATGTGGCTTCCAGACGTAAACAAACGTTGATTTTTGCAGTGCAGTTAACGATAATTGTAAGATTGCCTGATAAAACCGTGCTTTGTGCTGCAAGGTTTTTAACCTTACATCTATTCATAATCACGCCAAGCTATTATTATTGTGTGATCACGGTGTTATTATCTTGAATCTGTGAGTTATTGTTTGCTTTTTTCTGCAAAATTCTAATCTTCATATGACGCATTAAATTAGTGTAATTAGGTTATGCTGTCATTCGTCTCCCATCATAACTCACAGCATTATTTATTATGTTAAAATTTGAAACAGTATGAGATAAATGGGAGTCCAGCTGAGTAGGGATGTGTGTGTGTGTACCGGTGTGTGTGTGTGTGTGTGTGTGTGTGTTTCATGGGTTTGAAGTGATCATTGTTGCCTTCATAATTGTCTTACAGTAAACTCTCTCTCTCTCTCTCTCTCTCTCTCTCTCTCTCTCTCTCTCTTGTCATACCTGTTATTTTTAAGTTTATGCAAATGTTCAGCTGAAAGCTCACCACAGATTATCATGAACTGGAATTACTCACCACATTTATGTGCACCCTTACTGATGAACATTTTTGTTCTTTTTCCTGGTGATGTTACAGTGGTTGAAGTGAAGCGTTTCAATTGTTACAGAACATGGAGTTGCCTACAGCAAAGTTTCTCCTCCCTACTTGGAGAAGATTCACAGGGCCTCCAAAGACTCTGATTTTAGACTGCACAGCTGCTGCCCCGACAGAGCAGAACAAACCCAAGAAGCCAGGGAAACTGACACCATCTCAGGTCAGGATTTCTGTTGTATTTCTTGTTGTTTTGTCCTTGTTAGTGTTGATTTATATTTAATGAATTAGAATAATTTATTCATGCGCACACACACACACACACACACACACACACACACACACACACACTGGACACATTGTGCTTTTCACAATATTAGTTTATCACACATTTTATTTCAGATGAATGGTAAGGAAGTACAACAGCATTATTCTGCAAGTTCATTTGTTTCACAGGTGAGGAATGCTGCAGAGGCCAAAGTACGCCAGCTGGGAGGTGATGTGACTAACGAAAAACATGTTCTTGGTCAGCACACATTCCAGTTCGGCAGATATAAAGGCCAGTCTTTTGTGTGGGCCGTAAGCAATGATGCTGGACACTGTGCCTGGCTTGTTGCTAGCATGGAGTTGCAGGGGGAAAAGGAGCAGCCTGATGACCCCCAATCACACAACAAGTTCCGTTTTCGGGAGTACATGCGTATGTTCCCTGAGGGGAAATATCTCATAACCCGCAAGAAGACGGAACGAATGATGGGTCGGGGTATGGCTCGGCCAAGTCCTCTTGTAACCACAAGTAAGTGCACAATTTTTAATATTGTGAAATATGTTATGTTATGTTGCATAAATTTGTGTTATTAATCATTCGACATAATTGATTTACACATATATCACAAGAAAAATTATTAAACCAGTCCGTAATGTGTGTGGTACTTTTCTTATTTAAACAGGCAGCAGTAAGGCAGCAGCATCAGTGCCATCATCATCTGCACAAGGGCAGGACCCATCAAGCTCAAGGCCAAGTGGTAGTGGTGGCCAGGGTCCATCAAAAAGAGAGAGAAAGCAGACAGTTCCCACTACTGCATTGTAAGTAGTGTCTGTCTGTCAATGACATGGTGTCTGTCATCAGGTATGATGATATAGTTACGGCTGCATGTAATACAGTTGAGTTTGGATTTCTTGCAATGCATTATTATCTATTATATTTATCTGTCATTATTTGTCTTTCATTTCATAAGCCATTCACTATGTTTTAGTGTATTCATATATTTCTTTATTTAGTTTATGTTTTTATTTTATTTTATTTTTATTTTTATTTTCTATGTAGATTTTGCTTTCAAGGCCTGACCAACGTGTTGGGTTTATGTGTATGTCAGGCATCTGACCCCATTAAAAAGATTTCTTTTTTTTCTTTTTTTTGTAGATGTGTATATATGGATGAGACTGCTGCTTGAATCTGATGTGTTATTTTGTGAATGGTATTGCACTTCTTTCTCCATCCCCTTCCACCCTGCCCCCTCCCCACCCCCTTCTAAATTTTTGTTCATTGTTAATGTTCTTTTATCTTATAGTAAACATACTTCTTCTTTCAGATCAAGGACTCCAGCAGCCACAGCCACTGTGAAGACTGCTGGTGCAGTGACTGCACAGGCTGTTACATCTGACAGGTATGTGGACATTTGATGGACTGAGAGGAGACTAAAATGCTGCAACTGTTGGTATGTCTGACAGGAATGTAAATATGTAGTAGACAGAATGTTTTGTTGTTTTTGTTTTTTGTTGTTTTTGCTGTTGAATGAAATTGCAGTGCTTGTCATTCTGTAGTTGAAGACTCAAAAATAATTTGCTCAGGCATTTAAAAGGGAAATAATGTTCATAAGTGTCAACTGTCAGGTTCATCTGTTCTGACAGACTACTATTTTGCACATGACTGGAATCAGACCACAGGTAGATCATGGTAAGTGTGTGACAAGTAAGCATAATTTCAGAGGAAAAAATCCTGTCAAACTTTTAGGGAGTGTTAACTCCTTTGTAACTGGCAGATTACCTCCCTTACATCTCCAGAAACTGGTTGCTGATATATGTTAAAAAAAATAATATAAAAAAGAATGAAAAGGCTCAGACTGATAAAACTTTCTAATAATGAATTTAGTTAGTTGATAGTGCAAAGCAATAAAATAAATCACTTGATTGTTTTTTCATGAACTGTATGGGGAGGAAAATCCTTGTCATGAAAAATCCTTGTTGAGTGAGGCATGTGAAAGTGTAGGTGGTACAGACCCAACAACAAAAGCAGCAACAACAAAAACAAAACAAACAACAACAAAAAATTCACACCAAAAAAATTTGTGAATTGAAATAATCTTGACAATCATTAGTGTACTTCAACAGCAGTTTCTTTCACTTTTGAAAAAGTACCAGGCTACACTTTGTTGCCATGCTTGTGGTGAACATAGGTGGCAGGCTGACGTGAAGTAAGCTAGCTGTCGAAGTAGAGTTGAGTTGTGCAAGGATATGAATTCCTTTGTAAAGGAAAAGTGAAAAGTTAACTCCTTTGTAAACTTACGTCTGCAGACCTCCCCAGAGTGTCCCAACATCTTTACCACAGGCGGGCACGTCGCGCAGTGGAGGAGCCCGTGAACCTGTTGGTAGGTTGCTGTTAAATTCTAATTCAAATGAAATATAGATTTTGTGAGGGATGAATTGATAATGTTTAGTGAATATTGTACGTAAGTGTATTTAAACAAAAAAAAAGATTTGGTTTGAGTGGTTAGTAGTTTTATTTTGTATTTTTGAAAGGAATGTTTTTTTGTTGTATTTTCAATAATCCAAGTGAATCAATTTTGTAAATAATGCAAGTGAACCAGTTTTTTTGTTTGTTTTTTTGTTTGTTTGTTTTTTTGAATGATTGGATCTTTTCTAACTGTGAATAATGAAAGTGAATCAATTTTTGTGTTTTGTCTTTTGATTTATAGGACTTCTTTTATTCAACATTGAATGATGCAACTGAATCAATTGTTTTTATTTTTTTTCTGTGATTTACTTAGTTGCAATCTTAATCTGGCTTTTTTATGACTGATTTGCATGAATAAATAAATAAAGTTTTTGAACTGATGAATTTATTTTTCTCAGCTATTTATTTCTGAAGAAACCAAGAGGTAAGTAATAAGTAGACTCTGTAACACTGCAGTTCTGTTGCACTTTGTTTTTCTCTATTACCTCCCTTCATAGCAGAGTGAAGCCTTTGGTGTGTGTGTGTGATACTGCTGTTCTTTAGCACTTTGGTTTTTTGTTTATTTTTTTCTCCATTTGTAGCAGAGTGAAGCCTTTGGTGTATGTGTGTGTGTGTGTGTAGTCATCATCATGTACCCTGTTTCATGTATGATAATGGATGTATCTCTGTTCTGCCTCTGTGCTGTGATCCTTTCAAGTACTGAATGTTGGCGGTGGCAAATGTAGAATATATTTCCATTTCCAGCTTGTCATCTGTTACTGTGTTTATACTCTTCATTGGAGAACAGATAAGTGAGCAATATTTCATGATGAATTATCTCACTGCTGAGGGGTGAACATAACATTGGTTCGTTCGTTCTTTGGTTTAGCGTCTTTTCACTATCAGTGATATTAGACGTTTAATTTTTTTTTTTTTTTTTTTAAAGGTGGGGGGCGGGAGGGGGGGGCATGGGGGGGAGGGGCATGGGGGAAGGAAGGTGGTGGTGGGGGGGGGGGGGCGGGGGGGACGGGAAGAGGAAAACAGAAAAAAAGGTCAACTAGAAAACTACCGTAAAATGTATAACTAACATGCAATTACATAACATTGATGTGAAGGTTTTGATGCTCACAGTCTCATCTTTCACTGTCCCTAGCTTTGTGTTTGCACCACTGCTGTGTTGTGCTGTGTGTATCAGTGTGCTGTTCCCTGCCTCTGTTCTTTTCCATGGACTATAAAAATCCACTTGCGCTTTCAGCTCAGCCAACTACAGAGTGACATTTCCTGGCCGAAGTCTGTCAAAAAAGTGAAACAAAATGAAACCAACTAATGTTGATACTGAAACTGAACTGACAACATCAACAAAATTATGATGATCAACGAATAAACTGTTCAATTCCTTGAAAAAGTGAAGGTGAAACAGAGTCTTCATTCAGAAGTGTTTTTGCCCCTGACTATTATGCTCTTGTGAACTCACCTCTACAAGGTTTCCAACCTGCCAACATACTGATTTCTAATGCCATTTTTAGGTGTGTTTTTTTCTCTGGTGGGTTTTTTGTTGTTTTTTTTAATTAAAAATTTCTTTTTTTTTTTTGATAATCATAATAATAATTTTTTTAAATATTTTTGTGTTTGGTGTTCCACAAAACAACAACCCGGTTGCTCATCAAAAAGTGACATTTAATTACACATACTTAACCGTGACCCAACTAGTGCAGACTCTGGCAGGGATGACATTAGAGACTGAAAAAGAGTGAGTGATATCCACAAAACACAACAATACTCATTATATGTTGCTTGTCAATAACTGACATTGGGACTGAAAAGACAGTGAGTGATATGTACAAACAAAACCAAAGCACTTATTTGTTGCTTGTCAACAAGTGAACTCAGAGACTGAAAAGACAGTGAGTGATATCCAAAACGCCAGACCCTTGTAAACATTGTATACTGCTTGTCACCATTTGAACACTGAAAAGACACCGAGTGCTGACCAGAGAGTGCTCCAATTCTTGTGGTGTAACAGCAACACACTGACTGTTTTTCAGTCAGAGATCCAAGTGCAAATCTTGGCAGGAATGCACTATACTGATCAGCATTGCAATTTTATTTTTATGTTAAAAATTATATTTATTTTATGTGGTAGTCCATGACTGAACAGATGGTGATCACTTTGTTTTCCTTTGAGCAGGCGTGATTTTTTTTTTTTTTTCACCCAGTGAAATTTTTAATATGTCTCTTCTCTTTTTTTCTGATTTTTGTGCTTGTGGTCGCCTTTTTGTCTTTTTTTTTTTTGTTGTTGTATTTGCTCTTTTCACTGTTTCTATTTTTTTCTCTCCTTTCTTCCTCTATTTTTTGTGTGTAAAATTATTTCTGCAGTGTTTTTTTTTTTTTTTTTTTCAGAGGTGGGGTGTCGGGAGGGGGGTGTGGGGGGGCGCAGGGGGTGACCAGATTTTTATACATGAATGGTGCACAATAAAGCCACAGTGAACAACAGTATGTGTGTGCTTTCATTTGTTGAATGTTTCTCCACAATTGTGTTTGGTTTTCTGTGTGTGTGACAGAGAGACAGAGAGAGAGAGGGAGGGAGAGAGAGAGAACTATATATGAAGCAAAAGAAATCAATAAAGAAACACACACACACACACACACACACACACACATGATGCCTCTCCTTCTTACCACCTCGCCAATACACTATGTGAACCAGTCATCCTGCACACTGAGTACTGATGGGCATTGTATCTTGACTGACAGCCACTTTTGCCTCATTATTATTCACACTCTCACAACACCTGCTTATTTTGTGAGTTCCGATTGGATAGTTCATGCTAATAATTCTGCAAAATGACTTACATTTAATCCGATTGGTCTTTATCTTGTGATTGACAGCCACACTAAAGGAGGAAGGTGGCAGAATGGTTAAGACGCTCAGCTGCCAATACAGAGAGTCCGTGAGGGTGTGGGTTCGAATCCCGCTCTCGCCCTTTCTCCTAAGTTTGACTGGAAAATCAAACTGAGCGTCTAGTCTTTCGGATGAGACGAAAAACCGAGGTCCCGTGTGCAGCACGCACTTGGCGCACTGAAAAAGAACCCATGGCAACGAGAGTGTTGTCCTCTGGCTAAATTACGTAAAATGAAATCCACTTTCATAGGTACACAAATATGTAAGCATGCACTCAAGGCCTAAGCGCGTTGGGTTATGCTGCTGGTCAGGCATCTGCTCAACAGATGTGGTGTAGCGTGTATGGATTTGTCCGAACGCAGTGACACCTCCTTGAGAAAGTGAAACTGAAACTGAAACTGACAGCCACAGCCACCTGGGGCTGTTAATTATTCACGTACGTGATGTAACTCACACGTGCTTCTTTTGAGACTTGGATAGTTTGATTTGTGTGTCCTCCACTTCACAAAAGCTTTGAACGTGTGGTCAGTTTAGTGTGATCAGTCACATCCCTTCAAAACAATCTCATACCACCTCTCAAATAAATGACCCAAACAAGTCAGTGATCAAAATAAGCTATATACATTAAAAAAAAAATAAATAAATAAATAAATGACCCAAACAAGAGATCAAAATAAACCATATACATATTTTTTTTTAATTCAATCTACATTAAAAAATAAAATTTGTCTTGTGAAACCCTATGTTAGTAGTAGAAACAGCATCGCCATTTGTAATATTTATTCCCAGGTAAGGTACTTTTTCCTTTTTTCCTTTCACAGGAGAGCTCACTACACAGAAACGACACGCTCTACACGTTCTATTCTTAGAAACAGGAGGCAGTCAGCGCGTTAATAATAGCGCGACTGGCTTTACCGTTGTACTATTTATAGATTCAGTACATCACGGTACATCACAGAATTGAAACCTTTCACAGAGAGCAATATCAGGCTGTTCTGGCTGAGGCTGTCAGTCTATTATTTCCCCAGAAAGCCATCAGTACGGACATGAACAAGACTTCGATGGCCAACGAAATCGTCACGTAGGGTTCTTGGGACCAGTCACCTGAGCATGGGTGGTGATGTTTTAAATTTTATTCTATTTTGTTTATTTTGATAATCATAAGTATTTTTTCGCATAGCGCTTCTTCTCGACGTATTATTATTATTATTTTTTTATCATTTTTTTTTTTTTTTTTAATAAAGTTATACAGAAGCTTGAAATAATAATGTATTGCCGTGGATTCTTCCACACACAAAACGTCTATTGTCCCATCCAAATAACTAGTAGCTGGATTAGATTTTGACCAAAAATGGCCAAACTTAGAACAAATTCAATTTAAAACGATTCAAAGTGTTCTGTACTCTACAAATATTGTTCTTCCATATGTCAAAAATATGGGGGGGGGGGGTTGTTTTTGTTTTGTTTTTTGTTGTTTTTTTTTTGTTTGTTGTTGTTTTTTTTGGGGGGGTTGTTTTTGGCAAGGCCAGACTGACAGGGCAGTATTCAACATGAAACACATTGTCACCATATATGTTTTGCTGTAGTTTTTTTTGGTTGATTTGTTGTTTGTTTGGGTTTGTTTTTGTTTTTTGAAGAATGGTTAATACGCTCATCTACCAGTTCAGAGTACATGAGGGTCTGGGTTCGAATCCCACTCTCACTCTTTCTCCCAAGTTTGAGTGGAAAATCGGAATTGAGTGTCAAGTCATACGGATGTGATGATAAACTGATATCCCATGTATAGCATGCACCGGCGCACTGAAAAATAACCCATGGCAACAAGAGTGTTGTCCTCTGGCAAAATTCTGAAGAATAAATCCACTCCGATTGGTGCACAAATATATATGCATACACACATGGCCTTACTAAGCACGTCAGGTTATGCTGCTGGTCAGGCATCTGGATTTGTCCGTGCGCAGTGACGTCTCCTTGAGAAACCAAAACTGAAAATTGTTCGTTTTTTTGCCAGCCAGTATTCCAGTATGTGTAGCCTTTTCCCAGACCCTTTGGCTTTGTACACTTATGTGAAGACGAAGAGAAAGAAAATCTTGTTTTATTTAATCAAAAGCATGACAGATGGATGAGGAGTCATGTCTTTATGTCTTTGCTTTTGGATATGTTTTACATCAAACAGCAACATAACAATCACAACTTTATAATAGATGAGTGGATAGATAAATGAGAAAATGGGAAGTGTGGATATACAAGTACATATACAACAACAACAAAAAAAAGCAAATTATATTTCATAATCAGAGCAGTCACAAACGACTGGGGCACAACCACACTATAAAAGGCTGTTGAAACACGCTATATCCAATAGGGGTGGATGGGGAGCTACAATGTTATAGACCTCAAGTATATGACGTTACATAGTGAAGATATATTTCTTTCTCACATTTTCAGCATATAAACTTAGTGCAATGGATGCAAAGAAAAAGACTGCCAACCATAAAAAAATAAGTGATAATGAAAATAATAGAAAAGCAAAACATTTGCAACAGTTTTTTTTTTTTTGTTGTTTTTTTGTCAGATTGCAGGGAGGAAGAGATAAATTACTCAAAGAACACGGCTTATATGGCATACCTCTTCATGTGTGTGTGTGTGTGTGTGTGTGTGTGTGTGTGTGTGTGTGTGTGTGTGTGTGTGTGTGATGCTCCCGGCCCACATGCTCTTCCTCAAGAATGTGTGTCCGCTGACGTGTTCAGGAGCACATGTGTGAATGTTGGTTGCAACCTTTTTCTTTTTCTGGAATGTCATAGATGTAACGATAGCAGCTGTCTGCACTCTATCCAGCATTTAGTAGAGTCTTTAGTATGGTTTTAAACATGTAAGAGATTTCTGAAAAGCGTTAGAATGTGATCAATGATCAATGTAATGCGAGATGATTTATATTTTGAATATTGAAGCCACTGACAAACTTGAATGTTTTACTGAGAAAAAATACAAACAGACATGTATTATACTTCAGCACACTTTGTGCTAAATGGTATATTTAGACATGCTTCATCCATGAAATGTATTAAAAAAATATTAAAACAAAAAAAACTTGAAATTACATGTACTGAAAGCATGCAGTAATTATCCTTTTCTTTTGAAATGACAGGAAATATGGATTACCGCATAGAGGACATGAAAGATCTTATGGACGAATACAACACCAGACCAGCACTCAACATTGTGGGCATACTAAAAAGCATGCCCGCCATGCCAG
>NC_134898.1:41627859-41640359 GCF_041734735.1 Babylonia areolata | reverse complement strand
GTGTGTGTTTATTTGCATTTATATGCTTATTTCTTTACTTGCCATCACTATTGTCTTTTTATCTTATTTATTCTTTTTATCTTTTCTCTCTATATTTTTCTGTGTTTTATTATATTTCGTTATTTTTCTGCTTACTTTTTTTTTTTACATACAATTCGGTTATTTTATTGATTCATTTATTTATTTGTTAATTTATTTATTTATTTATTTATTTTATTGTTTATTTGTTTATTCATTTATATATTTATTTAATGATGCATCCATTTATTTGATTATGCACTTTTTTTCCTCAAGGCCTGAGACTAAGCTCGTTGGGTTGTGCTTCAGGTCAGGCGTCTGCTTAGTAACTCCTTGAGTAACTGAAATGAACTGAACTAACATTTAAAATCAGATAGAACATTTGACTTTGCATTGCTATTCGCTAAGTTTTTGAGATTTTAATGCAGGGTGGATAAACTGATACACCATTGTTCAGTAACTTCAAGCAATATGTTACACCAAAATATGAAATAGAAAAGTGCATATCAAGGTCGCTGAATGATAAATATGCTACATAACAAATATGTAACAAACTGGTTCCCTTTACATCCTTGATGAATCAATGACTTTTTTCTTCTAGTTTATCGTGATGAACATTGGTATCTTAAAATAAACAACAACAACAACAAAACCGGCAAGCTCTCGAACGTACTTTACAGAAAAACAGCAACAACAACAAAACGACCTTGGAGGATGAATTTGTTGTTAAGCAATCGCTATAAAACTATTGAAATACATTAATAAAATATTCTTGGATTTTTCCCCACGACCGTCGTTGATATTGCATTTTCAGTTACTCAACAGATGTGATTTTTGTCAATCTCAAAATCAACAGTCTACTGATGTGTCTATTTATTTATTTGTTTATCTATCTATCTATCTATCTGTCTATCTATATATCTATCTATTCACATCTTTACTGAAACATTTTTGTTTTATGTTTCTTAGTAAACAAACAAAAAAACCGTTATACTTAACTGATTGTAAACTGTCGCTTTTGAAAATATTTTTAAAAAAAGAACACGTTTTTGTAAGGGTAAAAAAAGAAGAAGAAAAAATGGAAAGGAAAGAAAGAAGAAAGAAGGAAAGAAGAATATCCACGGACTACCCCATCCAGTCAACACACTCGCTGGGTACATTGACAGAAAAATGAGGAGGGTTGCGAGAAAGCACAGTCGTTTTTAGCTATTGGAAATAGAATAATAAAAAGATCAGTTGTCATTGGGACTGGCTTCTTGTTTCTTTTCAACACAAATCTTGGAGACAAAATGAGAGGGAGAAATACAGAGAGCATGATGATGACGGCTGAAACGACGATCATGATAATGTCGATGGTGATGACACTGCCACTTGCAATGACGTATTTACTGCACACCACATGATGGAGATTATTGCATTGCATCAAACCCGAATCCAAACTCGATTTGTTGTCTGCCAGAAAAGACGTACAGATAGTTGACACAACAAGACCTATTGTTGTCCGCTACGAAAGATGGATATATAGCTGACACAACACGACCTATTGTTTTCGCTACGAAAGACGTACAGATAGTTGGCACAACATAACCTATTGTTGTCTGCTACAAAAGACGTACAGATAGTTGGCACAACATGACCTGTTGTTGTCTGCTATGAAAGACGTACAGATACGGTTGGCACAAGATGAGCTATTCTTTGACCTTAAGGGCGTAAAGGCAATAGGTCGTTAAACTCCACTCTACCGAGCCATTGTTGTCCGCTACAAAAGACGTACATATAGTTGACACAACACCAGTTATTAGTTGTCTGCTGTGAAAGATGTACAGATAGTTGGTACAAGACGAGCTATTGTTGTCTGCTACGAAAGACCTACATATACTTGGCACAACACCAGTTATTGTTTTCTGCTACAAAAGATGTACAGATAGTTGTCACAACACGACCTATTGTTGTCTGCCTCAAAAGACGAACAGATAGTTGGCACAAGACGACCTATTGTTGTCTGCTACAAAAGACTACATATTTTTGGCACAACACGAGTTATTGTTGTCTGCTACGAAATACGTACAGATAATTGACACAACTCGACAGTTACCTTCGTTTTGCCCCCAACCAGTTCGTCCCCAAGCTGGCCACTTCGCCTCCATACTACAGGTCGTTTCGCCCCAAAACAGTTAACAAAATATAAACGTTTAATTGTGTTCTGTTTTCTTTGAATTTACGGAAGGCTAGTGGTAGTAATAATTATAGCCAAATCAGGGAGTGGCTTGAAAATTGAATTGGATCAGGACAAAATCGCATCTTAGCCGCGCCGCCCGCTAAGTTTATCCCTGGGGGGAGAGGCAAGCCTGTTAAAACAAATAGGCCTTCGTAGCCAAGGGTTAACGAAAGAGAAACAGTCTCGGAAAAAGGTAAATTGAAATTCGTAAAACGAGTAAGAAGGGTGATAGTATAAACCCACAACATGGAATCTTGGGTTTCTGATGATAGGAATATTGAGAGAAAAGTGCGAATAAGGGAATGGAAATAGCATTAACATTTGGATTCCATTTTTCGGTGCTAGAAATATTTACTTTAAATAATGAAATATTTCACTCACCCTATCAAGTTGACAGAGGCCCACAAACGATGCTGTTCCCTTTTCCCTTTCTATCTAACTCAGAGCTGACGAAATTACAGCTACTCAGTGATTCTAGGAGGAAAGGTGGATGATTCACTTTGTAAAAACATATCAAGATGCAGCACATCCATCCTACATAAATACTAGTTTGCCAACAGTCTGTTAATAATATAGAACTATTCGTCTGAGCTAGACAGCTTCGGGCGAAACGACGGCAAATGGGGCGAACTGACTTGGGGTGAACAAGCAATGGGGTGAGCTGGATGGGGGCGAACTGACAACGGCATGGGGCGAAACAACCTGTTACCATGACCTACTGTTGAATGCTACGAAAGACATACAGATGCAAGGGCTGATCAATAGACTGCCTGCCTGTATTGTATACGTTTCATGTTTCTTTCGTTTGACATTGCAACAACTTTGCTGGGCTGGAGTTGAAATTCAGCCTGTATGTATTGTTACTGTATCCTCCACAGCCCAAAAGGGCCGAACAGATTCTTTATTTGTTTTGTTTTGTTTTTGTTTGTTTTTTTGTTTTGTTTTTTGTTGGTTTTTTTTGTTTTTTTGGGTTTTTTGTTGGTTTTTTTGTTGTTGTTGTTTTTGTTTTTTTCTCTTTTTTTTTTGCTTGTTTTTTGTTCATAATTATACACACATGATGAGCTTTATTCCATTGTTTGTTATTGTTTGATTGTGTCATAGTTAGCAATGATGAATGTATAGTATCCAAACAAATACAGTTTCTGTCCATTGGCAGTTATGACGAGAATAATCCCCCCAAAACACTTGGCTTATATCACAGATCGACATTAGCTTACAGTCATCAGGCCAACAGCAAAGTGAGAGCTGTATGATCAGCGGTTTCTCCACTGGAATGGGAATTCATTTACAGATTAGTCTTTTGTGAAGAACTTGGACCCTGAACCTAAGAGTCAAGATTGCACTGCTTCTCACCCCCACCCCCACCCCTATGTTTCCACCCCCTCTTCCTTCTCACATCACACCAATCCCACACCCTTACCCCACCCCTCCACCCGCACACATACCACAAACACAGAACATCCACCCCTTCCCCCTCCCCTCATCCTCACACCCTCCACCGCACCCCGCACACCATACCCATACCAGCCCCTACCCCACACCTCCACTCTCCCCATGCCCGCACACCCCACTCATACAACTCGTGCTCCAGTCCTTTCCCTTTGTACCCCAACCCCAATCCACAAAACTCACACCAAACTCGCACAGCCCCATTACACCGTACCTATCCCATTTCCCCACGCACACACACAACATTCTGACACCCCGTCTCCCTCCTCACTCCACTTTTATCTCCTTAGCTATCAGAACAGGGGACAGCTGACAATCCAGTACTATCAGTAAAAAAAAGATCAGTTTGTGTGCGAAAAGTTAGGGTTTTGGGTTTTTGTTTGTTTTTTTTTCTTTCTTTTCTTCTTTTTTTTCTTTTTTTTTTTTTGGGGGGGGGGGGGGGGGGGGGGGGGGGTTCTTGCATGAGTAAGTAGGTGTTTTGCATGTATAATGCCACTGTATAAGATCTGACTTATAATGAATGAAGATGACCTTTTTTTTATTTTGCGTTTTTGTCTGCGTGCTACTTCTGACATGAAGGGAAGACCATACAAGATGTGGGTACACATGCTTCTCTTCTTCTTCCATTAATGATCAGCGGTCATAACTTTGACCATTACTAACATTTTTACAAGTGCAAGTGCAAGTGTGTGCTCTTAGTTGGAATTTTGTACTCATAGTCCTTATCCGTATGCCATTAATCATTTGTTAAAGGGGGTAGAGTAGGGGTAGGTGTAGAAGGGGTTGGTGGTTGTACGGGGTAGGTGTAGAAGGTGAAGAGGTAGAGTAGGATAACAGGCAGAGGATAGGTGCACAATCCACTCTCTCCTCGTACCACAGCAGGGTCTTTTAGAAAGATGAATTGAGGTGTTTATTTCTCTAACTTAACAGCACACCTGGAACACACACAATATTAAAACCCAGGTTAAATCAATACCAAAACATATGCTAGACATAATCGCACTGATGTAACAGAAACATCATTATGTTGTCTGGACAAGTAAACAATTCCACAGATAACCTTTCTCCATTCTGACACTCAATGTCTAGCCGTACACTCTCTTCTCAAAGAGATCTATGTAAGAATGTAAAACAAGCTTCATATAGCTTACCATCAACAATCAGTGACATATAAGTTAATGTGCACCAAATATATGACTAACAAATACTAACTCCCAGTATTTAACTCCTGTCAAACCACCATAGAATAATAGCTGTCGTACCAAGTATGTGGCAGACAATTACAAACTCCCAGTGTTTAACTCCAGTTAAATCACCATACAGTAATAGCTGTTTCCATTAAGACTGAACAAATCTGTACTTTGTATCTGCAAAGTATCTCATTGGTAAAATGTTTACATGGGAATCATATAGTTACCAAGTAATTTGGTAAATATATAGCAACCTGTGTGCACCAACATAGGACTGCCTGTCAGTGGTCTCAAATCTTATTGAACACATACAGCTATGTGTTACCCCACTGGCATATAACACATGACTACAGCACATGGTAATCACAACTACCAAGTCACACATGTCCCCATGTTGCATTATCACCCATGTGCACACACATGGAAAAGCATGAACATACAGTTAGCCTGTAGATTTGTTCACCTTGAATATAACCATCACCACCTAACATACAAAATAGGTATGTCATGCCTCAAAATAATTCCAACTGTTACAACCAAAACATTCTACACAGATGCAACCCACACATAATCTCTGTGTTTCTTTGTGTCTAAATGCTTACATTGACACACAATTGACACAACAATTGACACACCACTGACATGTTACTGAACATTATCATTTATGTAAGCCAAGATGCACAACCTGTAAACCCAAACATGATGTCCAAGCATCATACCATAATATCAACCTGTAGGAAACAGGAAAGGGGGGGGGGGGGGGGGGGGGGGGGGGGGATACCCAAATACCCTAAACCAGTACTCCATTTAGTCATGTATTGGCTACATTGTGTATTTTAACCACTTTTCCCTCAGTCACCAGCCTCAAATACAATTAAGTCATACTCATGCTGACTATGCTCTCTCACAAGTCATGGTATCTGCATCAACACATTCCAATTACATTAACTGTGCAATACCACATCAGCCAAAAGTGTCATAATGTTCTTGTGATACAACATTACAATTCGACAAACTCCAAACTGTTTCCAAAAAACCAGAAAGTAAATTGCCAACAAACCAAATTACCAGTACAAGCATTACTCACAGCCCCAAACGTTTCAGGGTTCACTTTATATTCATGTAGCAGAACACAATCCCACTGAGCCAGTGTGTTAGTTACAGAATCCAAGTATAACATAAATCAAGCATTCAACTAAGTCCGAAAAATAGATGCTAGTTTGACACTCACAGCCCCCATGGTACTGTCTTGACCGTCTGGCTCTCCTGGCCTGCTTCAAGGAAGGAAAAGAAAGAAACCCCACTTGCCTATTCATTTTATCCTCTTCACAAGCTGGCACTGTATGCAAACTATCTTCTGACCCAGAACGTTTCCAATTGGCTGAAGTTAACAGACCAATCTTGGACCAACCGTGCTAGACTTGCACATCAGCACTTTCCTCACAGAACCCAGCATTGTCAAGGAGAAGGGGAGGGGGGGGTGATGAAAAGAGGAAGGGAAGGAGGAGGAAAGATCGCCCAGCCCTGATTCTGTTCTAAACAGTTCATGATAAACACACCACACCATGTGGTGACCATTGAGGCAGATGCCATCCTGCCAGAGATCGACATGGGGGGGGGGTAAGGAGGGGGGTTGGGGGGGGAGGGGGGGACGGGGTTGAGGGTGATGGGAGTGGAAGGGAAAAGGGCAGGGGAGTGTATAGGAAGAGAATGGTCAGAGGAGATACCATCTTTACTTAGTATTTCTTGATAACTTGCTCCCTCTGTACTTGGCCAAGGGAAGGGGGGAGGGGGGGGGGGAAGGGAGAGAGGGTATGGGGAGGGGTGTTGGTGGGAATAGATGCCATGGAAGGGGGGTGGGGGGAGAAGAGTAGGGAGGTAGAAAGGGGTCCATCAGTGAGCAGTGTGTCTGAGAAAATCCCATGCTTCCACCATAGGCGCCTGACACACTATAACACATTAGTTAGGAAAAAAAAGTGAAGGACCTAGTGGGGGGCGAATGGGGGGGTTCTACTGTGCCTGGAGGGTCCTCAATGCCCTCAAGCAGAAGGCGTTGCAGTATGGGGCTTCAACGCCATCAGCTGGGAGGGAGTTCCAGTCGACAACGGTCCTTGGAAAGAAATAATACTTCCTGTAGTCAGTACGGCATTGGATTCTTTGTCGCTGTTGGTTGTGGTTGCTGTGACGACCACTTTGAGGCTGCCGCTTGAGGTTGGCGCAGGAAACGCAAGCTTGATCATTGAGGATCTTGTGGAGCATTGCGAGTCTGGCGCAGCGACGTCGTTGTTGGAGCATGGGCCATTCGAGAAGCGTCAGCATGTCTGTAACACTGGAAGTGTTGTAGTAGCGGTTGGTGACGAATCTGACTGCCCTTTGCTGGACCTTCTCAAGGGTTGTGATGAGCTTGTTGGAGTTTGGGTCCCATACAGTGCAGGCATTGGACGAACCATTGCTTTGTAGGCCAGCTCTTTGGTATGGCTGGAGCACACATTCAAGTTTCTTCTCAAGAAGCCCAGTGTCTTGTTGGCCTTAGCGTAGATGTTCTCGATGTGCTGAGTGAAGTACAGCTTAGTCTCCAGCACGACCCCAAGGTACTTTGTGGAGGTGACTCTCTCCAGTGTCTGGCTGTGGAGGGTGTAGTTGGAGAGAAGATCAGAGTGAGCCTTAAGGGACGCCAGTCTTCACGTCGACATAGCTGGATCAGGTGGCTGTAACTGTGTAAAGTAGCGTGAAATGGGTTTGTCGTTACTTACTTGCACGGGTTGTAGCTTGCTGAAAGGCAAAAGATTCAATGTGTATGGTGGCCATTTATTCTATATCATCATAAAAGGAACATCTTTGTTCCACACATTTGGACCATTTTGTAACGGCCCTGGACTGTTAGAAACGGGTTTGTGAGTCACTCTGTGCCATCGTTTACCAGAGAGAAAGAGAGTCACCTTAGACAACAATGTTCTGTCACTGCTGACCACCGACATATCAGCACAGTGCATATTGCAAGTGTTACCATGTCAGATTTGTCCTGGGCAAGTTTTACGTAAACGAAACTGTATCACATGTTATGTTACTCACTGTACGGCTTTTTTTCTGCAGCAGATGTTTTCATCTTGTTGTTTGACCCAAAGTTATTCTTATTGCTTCCAACATTTCTACCTGTTTGAAGATTGTCAATAGAACAAGCAAATATATGCACTGAAACACATGCACCCACCCACACCAACCACATCCTTCCTACACACACACACAGACACACACACACACACACACGTGCGCGCGTGGGCACGTGTGCACGCATGCACGCACGCACGCACACACACACACACACACACACACACAAATGCACACACATGTACACATGCACAGACACACACACACGCATGCACACACACACACGCATGCACACACACACACGCCAGTTTTATCAGAGAGCAGACAAGGGTATTGTTGGATAAACTGTCCCAGCTATACAAAATAAAGAGATGTTACGCAAAGCAAACATACAGCCAATATCAGTGCTGAGTCATTGCTATTCATAGTCATGTACCATACACAAACACACGCACACACACACACACACACACACACACACACACACACACACACACACACACACATGCCAGTTTTATCAGAGAGCAGACAAGGGTATTGTTGGATAAACTGTCCCAGCTATACAAAATTAAGAGATGTTACGCAAAGCAAACAACACACAGCCAATATCAGTGCTGAGTCATTGCTATTCATAGTCATGTACCATACACAAACACACGCACGCACACACACACACACACACACACACACACACACACACACATGCCAGTTTTATCAGAGAGCAGACAAGGGTATTGTTGGATAAACTGTCCCAGCTATACAAAATTAAGAGATGTTACGCAAAGCAAACAACACACAGCCAATATCAGTGCTGAGTCATTGCTATTCATAGTCATGTACCACGTGTGCACATAGGGTGAGGTGCTGTAGCAAGTTACATAGGGTACCACATCATATTTATCCTGGACATGTTTCAAATAACGATTTCACACACACACACGCACACACTTACACACACACACACACACTCACACACACTCATACATGTGCGTGCAAAACATTTTGAACGAACACACACACATGCACGCACGCACATACACAGTTTCAGTTTCTCAAGGAAGTGTCACTGCGTTCGGACAAATCCATATACGCTACACAACATTTATTGGGCAGATGACTTACAACATCATAATCCAACGCGCTAGTTTAGTTTTGAGTGCATGCATGTATGTTTGTGTACCTGTATAAGTGGGCTATTTTTTTCAACATAATTTTGCCAGAGAACAACACGTTTGTTGCCATGGGTTCTTTTCCAGGGTGCCAAGTGCGTGCTGCACACGTGACCACAGTTTATCTGAGGAAGGGCGAGAGGGGGATACTAACCGGGACCCTCACAGACATTGAATCAACAGATGAGCGTCTTATCCATACTGCCACCTTCCTCTTACACACACACACACAATATCATAAGGCAAGAGAAGGAGCTACAAAGCCAAGAACTCAAATTGTCCGGCCGACATGAAGACGGGACCGTGATAAAGGTGTCACCGTCCGCCCACTCACACAAAGCAAACATCACATGACCACAGTAGTTTCCGCTACCCATCGTCCACCAGCTGTGCTATAAAGGCCCCACGGAACAGGCTGTCATCTTCACTCTACCGCGTCCTGCAACTTCACTCTATCAGGCTGTCAGTCCCACTGCCACGAACAACTTGACCATAAGGGCATACTGCTGATAGGTCATTAAACTCAACATCTACAGGGCTGTCAGTCTATTCTTTCCCCAGTAAGCCATCAGAACTGACAGGAACGAGACTTCGATGGCCAACAAAATCACCACGTGGAACTCTTCGGACCAGTCACTTGAGCGTGAGTTGTGATATTTTCTATTTTATTTTATTTTGATAATCACAAGTATTTTTTTGCATAGCGCTTCTTTTCGACTTCTTTTTTTTTTTTCTTTTTAATTAGAATTATACACCAGCTTGAAATAATATTGTATTGCCACGGGTTCTTTCAGGTGCGGTAGGCGTATACGACACACGAGACCTCGATTTATTGTCCCATCCAAATGACTGGTAGTTGGATTAGATTTGACCATAAATGACCAAACTTAGAACAAATTCAATTTGAAATGATTCAAAGTGTTCTGTACTCTACAAATATTGTTCTTCCATATATCGAAAATATGAGAAAAAAAAGTTGGAAATTTTGTTTTTGCAAGGCCAGCATAACAGGGCAGTATTAAACATGAAACGCATTGTCACCATATTATATTTTTTTGCTGTAGTTTGGTTGTTTTATTGTTTGTTTTTTGAAGAATGGTTAAGACGCTCATCTACCAATTCAGAGTACATGAGGGTCTGGGTTTGAATCCCACTCTCACTCTTTCTCCCAAGTTTGACTGGAAAATCGGAACTGAGCGTCAGGTCATACAAAAGTGATGATAAAATGAGATCCCGTGTATAGAACGCACCGGCGCACTGAAAAATAACCCATGGCAACGAGAGTGTTGTCCTCTGGCAAAATTCTGAAAAATAAATATACTCTGATTGGTTCACAAATATATATGCATACACTCATGGCCTTACTAAGCATGTCAGGTTATGCTGTGGGTCAGGCATCTGGATTTGTCCGAGCACAGTGACGTCTCCTTGAGAAACCAAAACTGAAAATTGTTCGTTTTTACCAGCCAGTACTCCAGCATGTGTAGCCTTTTCTCAGACCCTTGGGCTTTGTACACAAATGTGAAGAAGAAGAGAAAGAAAATCTTGTTATATTTAATCAAAAGCATGACAGACGGATGAGGAGTCATGTCTTTATGTCTTTGCTTTTGGATATGTTTTACATCAAACAGCAACATGACAATCACAACTTTATAATAGATGCGTCGATAGATAAGTGGAAAAATGGGAAGTGTGGATATACAAGTATATATACAACAACAACAACAAAAGCAAATTATATTTGATAATCAGAGCAATCACAAATGACTGGGGCACAATCACAATATAAAAGGCTGTTGAAACAGGCTATATCCAATAGGGGTGGATGGGGAGCTACAATGTTATAGACCTCAAGTATATGACGTTACATAGTGAAGATATATTTTTCTCACATTTTCAGCATATAAACTTAGTGCAATGGATGCAAAGGAAAAGACTGACAAACATAAAAAATAAGTGATAATAAAAATAATAAATAAGCAAAACATTTCCAAGTTTGTTTGTTTTTTTGTTGCTGTTTTTTGTTGTTGTTGTTGTTTTTGTTTTGCAGGGAGAAACAGATAAATGACTCGAAGAATATTGGCTTATAGGGAATACCTCTGTGTGTGTGTGTGTGTGTGTGTGTGTGTGTGTGTGTGTGTCTCATGCTTCCGGCCCACATGCTCTTCCTCAAGAACGTGTGTCCGCTGACGTGTTCAGGAGCACATGTGTGAATGTTGGTTGCAACCTTTTTCTGGAATGTCATAGATGTAATGATAGCAGTTGTCTGTATTCTATCCAGCATTTAGTAGAGTCTTTTGTATGTCTTTAAACATGGTTTCTGAAAAGCTTTAGAATCTGTGATCAATGTAATGCGAGATGATTTATTTTCAATATTGAAGCCACTGACAAACTTGAATGTTTTACTGAGAAAAAAAATTAAACAGACATATACTTCAACACACTTTGTGGTTAATGGTACATTTAGACATGTTTCATCCATGAAATGTATTTTTTTAAAGAAAGAAAATAAAGAAAAAAACTTGAAATTACATGTACTGAAAGCATGCAGTAATTATCCTTTTCTTTTGAAATAACAGGGAATATGGATGACCGCATAGAGGACATGAAAGATCTTATGGACGAATACAACACCAGACCAGCACTCGGGATTGTGGACGTACTAAAATGCATGCCCGCCATGCCAGAAGACGAGGTTGACCAGTTCATCACTGCATGCCTTCATCAAGGCATGTATGACTTCGTGATGCTGGCAGGTGTGCGCTACAGGAGAATGGAGCAAGTGTTCAACTTGGAGGAGATGAAGAGGGGACCTTGTCCGCCAGGTACTTTTTGCTTTGACATATTGGAATACCTAGCGTTGGAGAAAAGGTGGTCTTGCATTCAGCTACTGTATATCTGCTTCTCTACCAGCGGGACTGCAAAACACCTTTTGACGTTTTTGAGTGATAAGTGCATGACAGGGGTTTTCAACAAGGGTGGTGTTACAGCATTCAGAATGCTCTTTGAGCAATCTATTAAATTCACACATGATTCGAGGGCGGTCAGTAAGGTTGTACAAAATGTGATGGAATTCGGACTTTGTGAACAATTCGAAATGTTGGCAAACCACAGAAATGAGTGCGTGAGACGTGTTGTCTTGAAAGGCTGCCATGAGCAAGAATCCCTGATTAATTTGGTAGATAACACGTGTGCCAGCAGATTTAGACGTACAGGCATGCTCAATTCCAGCACAGACTACCACGGCTGTCTTACTGTAGCATGCCAGTCAGGCCTGTTCTCTGTGTCGGCTCCCGTTGACAGTCAGCGCTTGGCTTCCTCCACTGCAATCGGCACGGCTGTGTCTTA
>NC_134898.1:41610359-41620359 GCF_041734735.1 Babylonia areolata | reverse complement strand
CCAATAAACAAAATCAAAAATTTCGCATCTTAACAGAACAGGACAAATGAACAAAGAAACAGCACTTATAACAGCCAACTGACAAGTACAAACTACGAGGGTCATTCAATGAATAAGGTGATTTTTTTTCGGTATAAGGACTTGTAATACAGATAGAAGCTTACTTTTTTTTTCTTTTTTTTTCCAACGTAGTCTCCCAGCACTGTCACACACTTTTCCCATCTGTGCACAAGCTTCCGTATTCCCTCAGCGTAAAAATCTTTGGACTGATGTCTCAGCCAGTCGCTCACAACACTTTTGACTTCATCGTCACTTTCAAACTTCGTGCCTCTCGTGAACGCTTTCAAGGGACCAAACAGGTGAAAGTCTGAAGGGGCAAGGTCTGGGCTGTAAGGGGGATGATGGAGCAGTTCCCAGCCCAGCTCGTTGATGGTCTGCACCGTTCGGGCTGCTGTGTGAGGCCTTGCATCTTTGGCACCCCGCAGCTGACCTTCGAGTAGCCAAGGTCATCATGGACAATTTTGTGTGCTGTCCCAACAGATAAGCTCAAAGTCCTTGCAATGTCATCCACTGTCACCCTTCTGTCAGACTGAATGAGGTCATTGACTGATTCGATCACCTCAGGAGACCTCACTTATGTAGGCCTTCCAGGCCTGTCTTCATCCTCAACACTGCTCCGTCCGTCCTTTAAACAATTTAGCCCACTTGTAGACATCTTTACGGCTGAAACATGCGGCACCATACACAGTTAACATTCTCCTATGAATTTCAACTGGTTTGCACCCTTCAGCAACCAAAAACTTGATAACTGACCGCTGTTCAATCCTGGAGCATGCTTCTTGGTCGGCCATCGTTGTTAATCGCCAAAACTCTCAAAGTTTTTTTTTAATCTGCAAAACAAATTAAATCCATGTGAAAAAGAAGTAAAACAAAAAAAAAAATTAAAAAGAAGTAAGCTTCTATCTGTATTAGAAGTCCTTATACCGAAAAATTCACCTTATTTATTGAATGACCCTCGTACAACAGATAAGTTCAACAATGCAACAACGAACTCACCCGCCAACCGGGTACTACTACCCTGACGCTGGAAATAAAACAAAGACACGTCCAGCAGGGCACTCCCTCTGAGCTGGAGCACACAGAACATAGATACACACTTCAGGGTGCCAACTGGGCAAAAAGCCCCAAACCCAAACAGACACAACCTTCCTCCAAGAAGGCCGCGGGCGAAAAGCCTAGAGAAGTGTCACTGACAGAACAGAAAGGCTTGAACCTCTGCTCAGCAGTGACAGGAACGCAACACATGACTCCACGATTGCACGTGAAAAACGTACAACCGGGAGTCACACATACAAAAAGACAAGGAAGCTGGGGAGAGCGAGTGGGGAAGGGCATGTACAAAACAGAACTTCACACGTGATTGTCATGAGTTGTGACACGTACAACAGCACATGAAGACATATAAGGGAAAAAAATATACAGCAAGACAATAAAACTAACTGCAAAAGTGGACCATCAAGAAAAAGCGCAAAATATGTCCTTAACACATAAATACATACATGCTCACGTGCGCGCGTGCACACACACACACACACACACACACACACACTGGAGGAAAAGTTTTCATGCCAGCTTGAGAGAAGATGTGAAGTACTTCGCAGGGTATGCGGTCATATAATGCGCTGATCTCAGATTTGAACATCTCTAAGCAAACGTTTTAGTGTTTGGGAAAGCAGACATCAAGGTGTGAAATATAGAAACTTACAAAGAAAGGAACAGAATTAAATCTGATATATTTTGACAAACGTTTTGACGGGTGAACCATTCGGAAGGTGGGAAAAGGTGACGGGATCAGCTAGCGTTGATATCCCTCCAGTGACGAGACAGGTCGTCTTTCAGTGCGTCAGGGATTTCTAGCTGTGCCACATTAACATCCCTGACATGGCCCAAGCCAACATGTTTGGACACCTCACGGAGGCACAAACTCTTCAGCGAACGAGGCTGTGAAGCTTTACTCACCAGGAATTCTCTGATTTCTCTGGCA
Source organism: Babylonia areolata (assembly GCF_041734735.1). NCBI lineage: Eukaryota > Metazoa > Mollusca > Gastropoda > Neogastropoda > Buccinidae > Babylonia > Babylonia areolata. The sequence continues at coordinate 41,618,315 of NC_134898.1, read as the reverse complement.
GCTTTAACTTCGATGTTCAAAAGCGTAAACAGTGGATGTCTTTGCACTTGATCCAGTTCGTGATCACTTGCTTCACATAAGCTCACAAGCGAGGGATGACGACTCAACTGGAATACAATTTTGTTTGTCGCTGCACCGGCATTGTAGAGGAACTTGACGAGGTCTGTCTGGTAATCGAGGACAGCAATGCCGAGAGGTGTTTCTTCTAGTTCGCCCAACGGTGTGGCTGGAAGTGACAGAGAAAACAAACCTGCCTCACACGCCGTAGATAGAACGTCACACTTGTCAATTTGAATTTGATGGGTATCTTCCAGGAAACTCGTGTGGGAACAGGCAGACAGCACAAGGTCAAGGCGAAACAGGTGATCCGTGGAGAGATCCAAGAGAGCCTTCTGGACAATTTTGCTGTGACTTTGGAGAACAATTTTGAACTTGTCCACATGATTGAGCATAGCTTTTGTCCAGACTATTTTCTTCAGCAACGGGACCTGTTGGTCTGTACAACGATCCAGTAACATCTTTAATATGACATGGGCCTCTGAGGCGAGAGGAACTTCTATCGCCATGATATATTCAAACAGAGATACAGGGAAACACTGAGAACAATGTAACAGAAAAGTCTTTAAACATGACCACCTTCCATCAACGGCCAAGTACAAAAACACATCATTCCAAAACATGTCGCTCAGTTCAGGCTCCAAATTCACCTTTGCCTTGGCTAGCAGTTCCGCTATTCTTTTGTAGCGCACTGCTTCCAGCACTGCAATGGTATATCGTCGTTGACAAAGACAGTCTTCAAGAAGCTGATCCACATCCACTGTAGATCGTGGTCGCATACTCTGCTCTATTTGGGGTATTTCGTAGCGCTTATACAAAGATTCAATCCATTCCATTTTTGTGCAATAGAGTGGACCCTGCAACACAAACAAAGGTGTAATCATCTGAATCAGCATATATATATATGTCACCCCTTTACTTACCATAGTATCTTTCATCTGCCAAGAAAAATACGGAAATTCATATATCTACAAGACACAAACTATATCACTTTTTTATATAGATTAACAGAACTGATAAAGATCTGCAATATAATCACCAGTTTGACAAATCCACGGTGAAGATAAGTTGGGTGCGATAATACCTCATGAATATAGGTAACCAATGTTCCTTAAAATTTATGTCAGCCAAGAAAATGTGCAGCACTGATTTTGATTTCGCAATCAATGACTGGATATTGGTTGCAAAACCTCGTTTTCAATAATAGTCTGATAAATAGAGCACATGCACAGTGAGAGAATATCATGATTTTAAGATAAAATCAAAATTCAGTTTCAGAAAACTTTTGCGGAAACTACAGCAATTCGTTTTTTTTTCAGTTTTCAGTTTCAGTAGCTCAAGGAGGCGTCACTGCGTTCGGACAAATCCATATACACTACACCACATCTGCCAAGCAGATGCCTGACCAGCGGCGTAGCCCAACACGCTTAGTCAGGCCTTGAGAGAAAAAAAAAATTCAAACAAATTTACTGTCAGAACTAAATTGCATAAAATATTACAGTGGGACAGATTTTTTTTTTTTTCTCACATTTTGACATGTGTGAATGAAGGCGCCTGTGAACTAAAAGCGAAGTTAGAAGAAAGAAGGTGGGGATGAATCGGGGACACGCTACGAAAACCCGCGTCAAGCATCACCAGGCAGGCCCCGACATGCAGCTCCCAAGGGAGGAAAAATATAGACGCTGACCGAGAAACACCCGTTGAAGAGGCCTCCAGGCAGACACCAAGAAGGTGGGGTTTACCTGGAGCCAGACACAGGTAAAGACACAGGACAGGGGACAGGTGAGGACTTTTCTTGACGGTGTGTACCCCTGTGAGGACTGAAAGACCTCAGTGTTACTTGTTGACTCACTTGTGTAAACAAAGTGAGTCTATGTTTTAACCCGGTGTTCGGTTGTCTGTGTGTGTGTGTGTGTGTGTGTGTGTGTGTCCGTGGTAAACTTTAACATTGACATTTTCTCTGCAATTACTTTGTCAGTTGACACCAAATTTGGCATAAAAATAGGAAAAACAATCAGTTCTTTCCAGTCATCTTGTTTAAAACAATATTGCACCTTTGGGATGGGCACAACAACAAAAAATTAAATGAAGCCTAATTATATGCAAACTGCATTTACTGTTACATTTATATTTTTTGTATTCTCTAAACTTGGCACTTTGATCTGATATTCTGACCCAACAACAAGAGCAGTCATTATTATCATTTTTTTGTTCAAACAGGAACTTCTTTTGCTAAGCATGGATGTTTTATTTATTTTGCAAACGTTTTGCTGCAGATAGTAAAAAAGGGAATCGCGTTAGGGATAGCACTATATTTTACACGTTCATGGTTCAGATAGTGCTTGAGGCACGTTTTAACTTTTTGCAATGCAGTCCAAATTGATAATTATATGGCAAGTCATTAAGTCACGGGCTGACAGTGCAGTAAATGTGTGTGCATGTATATATATATATATATATATATATATATATATATATATATATATATATATATATATTTTTTTTTTTTTTTTTTTTTTTTTTTTTTTTTTTTTTTTAAATGTGTGTGTGTGCTCTGCAAGCTGAAGTCAATTAACAAAGGGCTGTCCACCACGTAACAGGCCTGTTTATGACTTCCCGTATTAACTGTCTTTGGTCACGGCGATGTCAAAGCCCCTTCTGTGTGTGTGTGTGTGTGTGTGTGTGTGTGTGTGTGTGTGTGTGTGTGTGTGTGTGTGTGTGTGTGTGTGTGTGTGTGTGTTTGGGTGGGTGGGTGTGGTTGACTACAGTCCAGGCCAGTTTATGACTTCCCTTTTCTCTTTGATAATGGCGGCATCGAAGCTGCCTCTGTCTCTCTTTCTGTGTGTGTGTGTGTGCGTGCGTGTGTGTGTGTGTGTGTGTGTGTGTGTGTGTGTGTGTGTGTGTGTGTGTGTGTGTGTGTGTGAGGGGTGTAGGTGGTGACCACATTCCAAGCCTGTTTAAGACTTCCCTGATTTCTGCCTCTGTGTGTGTGTGTGTGTGTGTGTGTGTGTGAAAACAAAGGACTGACCACCTTGTAAAAGGCCACCAAATATGGTTCTATGACCATCTCTAACTCTTTGTCCATGGCGGCGTCGCTTTTTTCTCAGTGCGACAGCTGGATTTTCACACACACACACACACACACACACACACACACACACACACACACACACAGAGAAGAAACCTATACGCAAATTTTAACATAAATTCGAGGAATAAAAATTTGTCATCCCACTTACACAAATCACCAAAACACCCCCGAATTTCAGTGCACTGAATTTAACACTGAGACTGATAGATAGAAAGGGGGACGAAATGGCAAGGGGGCGAAACGACCTGGACTGGTAACAAAACGTAGGCATGAAAGGGTGAAGGGTGGTCGATAAATTCTATACCACATCAACCTGGACCGGTAACAAAACGTAGGCATGAAAGGGTGTAGGGTGGTCGATAAATTATATACCACATCAACTTGAAACAAAGTGGAAAAAACAGCAAAACAGAAACGGAACCTACAACTCAATATGCTGGTCAGGTGTGCTCAAAATAGCACTCATGAGTTATCCATCTCAATGAACATGTCAACTAAGTGTTCAGCAAAGCTCGGCATAAACCATGAAAGATAAAAGTTTGGCAAATTAAAACAAAATGAAAGCGTAGAAAGAGAAACATAAACGTGATCAGCAGCATGGTGATGGCTACGAACAGACAATTGCGATGTTGCACAATATATACTTTAGATCAACAAAGACACACCGATTTAAACTTATGTGTCATGGTCTCTTACTTCTGTCTACAAGGTCCAAGAGCATGGTACTTCTTTGTTGATTAATAAATAAACGAAAACAAAGCACAAAGTGGCAGTACTCACAGTCACCAATTCACTGTGTCGCTTTGCTGTTTTCAAACAGTTGGAACTTGCTGCCCCGTCTCCCAGCTAGCACGTCAAGTACACGGTCAGTTGACTGACTGGACAGTCACAGGAGGAAGCACGTCTGAGAACAGGAGGGAGAAGAGTGTCAGAACAGAACAGTGTGAGAACAGGAAGGAGAAGAGTGTCAGAACAGAACAGTGTGAGAACAGGAGGGAGAACAATGTCAGAACAGAACAGTGTGAGAACAGGAGGGAGAACAGTATCAGAACTAAAAGAACAGAGTCTGAACAGGAGGTTGAACAGTGTGAGAACAGGGGGGAGAACAGTGTCAGAACAGGAGGGAGAACAGAAAGGAGAACAGTGTGAGAACAGGAGGGAGAACGTTATCAGAACAGAAGGGAGAACAGTGTGAGAACAGGAGGGAGAACAGTGCCAGAACAGGAGGGAGAATAGTGTGAGAACAGGAGGGAGAACAGAGTGAGAACAGAAGGGAGAACAGTATCAGAACAGGAGGGAGAACAGTGCCAGAACAGGAGGAAGAGCAGTATGAGAACAGGAGGGAGAACAGTATCAGAACTAGGAGGAAGAACAGTATCAGAACAGGAGGGAGAACAGAATGAGAACAGGAGGGAGAACAGTGTGAGAACAGGAGGGAGAACAGTATCAGAACAGGAGGGAGAACAGTATCAGGAGGAAGAACAGTGTGAGAACAGGAGGGAGAACAGTGTGAGAACAGGAGGGAGAACAGTATCAGAACAAGGAAACACGAAAAAGAGCAGCAACAAAAGAGAAAAAAAAGAATGGTGCAGATACTTTTACTTTTACGTGTCAACCCAACACGTTGGTCAGTTCTGCTTGACTACTATGTAATGTACTACGAATGTACTATTCCACAAAACAGCATAAAGTGATGCACCTCACCGAGGAGAAAATAATCTCCGTGATTTAAGTCATCAATTACACATCAAAACTAAAGGTATGACGAACTACAAAAATCGAAATGTAAAAAGGATATAATTATCAGAAACAGCTGCTTTAACGACGATGAGCAACATGATAACTTGTGAAACATTATAATTCAAATGAAACAAATCCATACTGGTTTGTTTTCTCTTTCTTTAATTCTTACCACACACACACACACACACACACACACACACACACACACAAAAGATCGAAGAATTACATTTTTTCACTTGACTATTGACGAAGAAATAAGAAATGAAAACAAAGTATAATATATAGATATAGATGTAGATAGATAGATAAATATAGATATAGCAGTACCAGTACTCACAGTCACCAAGTCACAGTGTTGGTGTTGCTTTGTTGTTTTCAAACAGTTGGTGCCCCGTGTCCCAAGTGACACGTCCAAGTGCACGGTCAGTAGACAGACTGAGCAATCACAGGAGGAAGCACAAATGAGAAAAGGAGGGAGAACAGTGTGAGAGCAGGAGGGAGAACAGTGTCAGAACAGGAGGGAGAACAGTGTGAGAACAGGAGGGAGAACAGTGTGAGAACAGGAGGGAGAACAGTGTGAGAACAGGAGGGAGAACAGTGTGAGAACAGGAGGGAGAACAGTGTGAGAACAGAAGGGAGAACAGTTTGACAACATAAGGGAGAAAAGTGTAAGAACAGAAGAGAGAAGTGTCATAACAGGAGGGAGAACAGTGTGAAAACAGGAGGGATAACTGTGAGAACAGGAGGGAGAACAGTGTGAGAACAGGAGGGAGAACAGTGTCAGAAGAGGAGGGAGAACAGTGTCAGAACGGGAGGGAGAACAGTGTGGGAACAGGAGGTAGAACAGGAGGGAGAACAGTGTGAGAACAGGAGGGATAACTGTGAGAACAGGAGGGATAACTGTGAGAACAGGAGGGAGAACAGTGTGAGAACAGGAGGGAGAACAGTGTCAGAACGGGAGGGAGAACAGTGTGGGAACAGGAGGTAGAACAGGAGGGAGAACAGTGTGAGAACAGGAGGGAGAACAGTGTCAGAACAGGAGGGAGAACAGTGTGAGAACAGGAGGGAGAACAGTGTCAGAACAGGAGGGAGAACAGTGTCAGAACAGGAGGGAGAACAGTGTCAGAACAGGAGGGAGAACAGTGTCAGAACAGGAGGGAGAACAGTGTGAGAACAGGAGGGAGAACATTGCCAGAACAGGAGGCAGAACAGAGTCAGAATATATACAGTGCAAAATTTGGTCAAGCAGAGCAAACCGAGAGGCCTAGTTTGCATCAGTTTGACATGGTGCAGTATATGACACAGAGAGAGAGAGAGAGAGAGAGAGAGAGAGAGAGAGAGAGAGAGAGAGAGAGAGAATGACTGAATGAATCTTTATTTTCCAACGGTGAAGATATTAGCACTTTGGCCGACTTACACATCTGCCGTTGTTCTAAGAGACACACAAACATGTACGCATATAAATGTAGTTATACTGAATACTTAATACATGTGTAATGTACGAGTATAACACAGCGTCAAACTGAGAGACACATCATCGCTCACATCTGTACGGAACGGAAGCGAGTAACACACACACACGCACACACGCACACACTAACATACAAACACACACACACACCAAGGGAAAAACAACAACAAAACCCTAGCATGAATGCTACACATGAATGATTCAAGTGAAATTAACACAGAAAAGTAACGATAAAATTTTAAACACAGATGTAAGAGACTGACATAAAAGACAGCAAATAAGGCGACGGGTAATAGGGATATGGACAGATAGACACATTATGTGAAAGACAGAGAGAGGGAGAGACAGAGGGGAGAGAGAGACAGAGACAGACAGACAGACAGATGTAAAGATATGTCAGTGTGAGAAAAAAAAAAGAGTTGGGCGAGGGTGGTTCACAATTTGTAATACATGTAAGTATACAGAATCGTAGACGTGACCAGACTAGTGTTTGATTTCGTTTGTTTGTGTCCACTGTAAAGAGAGAATCTCTGAAAACAATATTCTATGGCGTGGTACGTTATCAACTGATTGAGAGAGAGAGAGAGAGAGAGAGAGAGAGAGAGAGAGAGAGAGAGAGAGAGAGAGAGAGAGAGAGAAAACTCAGAACTCAAAACGTTTTTATTCAAGGATTAAGATTTTAGGCATTGCCTATTCTTCCAATCTGTGCTTGCTAATCTACATCTATTACAAATAGCACACACATAAATGAAAGGAAAATGTTTTCATGCAGAATTGTATACATAATGAAGAACCACCCCCCCCCCCCCCCCCCCCCCCCCCACACACACACACATCCGTGCATACACATGCATACACACACTGACGCTCGCGTGCGAGAGAGAGAGAGAGAGAGAGAGAGAGAGAGAGAGTAAAAGAAAACACGCAAGTTGCAGTACTCACAGACACCAAGTCACAGTGTTGCTTTGTTGATTTCAAACAGTTGCAGCCCCGTCTCCCAGGTGACAGCTTCAAGTGAACGGTCAGAGTCAGACTGTCTGGTCAGTCACAGGAGGCAGCACAAACTGGCGCGGAAGAAACGCGCCTCGGATCCGGGAACGCTCCGATAGTGTGGCAGGGTGGCCGGTGAACACCTGGCCAGAGTCCCCTTTCTGCGTATAGCCTGGACAGTTTGTCTTCACTTTTTTTCCTCTGTGTGTGTGTGTGTGTGTGGTGTTGTTGTTGGTTTGTTTTTGTTGTTTTTTTCTTTCTTTTGAGGTCTGTCTGAGTGTGCATGTGCATCTTATTTTCATTGAATATTTTATTACTTCGTTCTTTGGTTATGATTTAGTGACCGTGTGTGTGTGTGTGTGTGTGTGTGTGTGTGTGTGTGTGTGTGTGTGTGTGTGTGTGTGTGAGAAAGAGAGAGAGAGAGTCCTGAACATGTTCACATCCGTCACTCTGTTAAACAAAAACAAAACAAAAATCACCACTTTATCAAAGTGTTGATTTCAGGGGGAAAAACAAACAGTTTTTCCATTTGTGTCCTGTTTATCGATGGTATAATGATTGAAAGACTGCTTGAACATAAATACTTTGGATTAATTCTTGACAA
>NC_134898.1:41595359-41605359 GCF_041734735.1 Babylonia areolata | reverse complement strand
AAACAATAACTAATGAATATACATGGAACATGTGATAGAGAACAGCGGGTCAGTAATGAAGACAAAGTGACATGCATTGTATCATCTAATCAACACACACACACACACACCTCTCTCTCTCTCTCTCTCTCTCTCTCTCTCTCTCTCTCGCACACGCAGTCTTACACACACATAAGCATACATTGTGTATGATAAAAAATACTATACTAATGTGTTATATAAAACAGCAAGTCTAATAAAAATACACAATAGCAATAACAGGGGGTGGTGGGTGCTCATTGCCCAAGGAACCATAATTCAACATATAAAATTGTATGAGAATAAAAATGTCACAGATGAACGAGAGAGACAGAGAAAGAGCGAGAGACAGACGGACAGACAGAGGGACACACACACACACACACAGACAGAGAGAGAGAGAGAGAGAGAGAGAGAGAGAGAGAGAGAGAGAATAAAACAATAACTAATGAATATACATGGAACATGTGATAGAAAACAGCGGGTCAGTAATGAAGACAAAGTGACATGCATTGTATCATCTAATCAACACACACACACACACACACACACACACACATCTCTCTCTCTCTCTCTCTCTCTCTCTCTCTCTCTCTATCTATCTATCTATCTCTCTCTCTGTGTGTATATGTATATATATATATATATATATATATATATATATATATATATATATATATATATATATATATAAGGACTATGCGCTTATTGGTACACATACATCAATACATCGAATTGACAATGGAGCAACTGGCAACTACTGCAAGAGTATAACTACATTTAATGGAACGAAATGAAAGAACCAAAGAAGGAAAACAGAAGAAACATGCATTACAAACGAATGAAATATTATGAAATAATACTTCAATTCACACACATAAAAAAAACAGGGGTACAATATGATATGATGAGGTGGGGGAGTGGGGGGATCTGGGCAGCCGTACACACCAAGAGTAAATTGGTATCAACAAAGTGGGCATTACACTGTCATAACGTGGGAAAGGTAATTTTTTTTAAGGTAGTATGGCAGTGGTGTTTAACTGTTGCTTGGAGTGAGTTCCATAGAGTGGCGCTTGAGTAAACCAAACTGGATTTGAACAAATCAATTCTTGGGATTGGGATATGGATTTTGGGTTTATTCCTTGATGAATTTACATAGAATTTGTTTATCAGCGTTGGTGGTGCATTTCCGGTCATGATCTTGTGCATTACTGTTCCTTTGATGTACTCTAATCTAAGGACTAGAGGGAGAATATTGGCTTGTTTATAGTCTGAGTCCAAAAGGGAAGTCTTTTTAAGGAGTACCAGCTTGGGCCCCCGTTTATGAAGATTTAGTAATGGCTTCATAGTATTTGCACTGTCAGAGTCCCATAGTGTTGATGCGCAATCTATTGTAGATTGGATGTGTGCTTGAAAAAATAATTTCCTTGAGTGGAGCTGTCTTTTTACAAAGGGAAGTTATGTGAGGAATCCAAGTGAAAGAGAGAGGGAGAGAGAGGGAGAGAGGATACGTTCCAGACATAATGATAATATATAATACTATATAAGGTGTATATTCCCCATGTAGTAAGTACTAAGTGCCTCATATGAAGTAACCCATTTGTTATTATGATTAATGACAGAAAACAACACATGAGGACACACAAGAGAAGAATATCAGTATTTATTTCTATATATACATCAAGAGATGATACAAATTGCAAATGTTAAACCATCACACCTAAAAACACAAACACACATGCTCGCGCGCGTGCTCACACACGCATGCACACTGGTGTTTAGGAAACAGACATACACATTACGGGTATAAAGTAATCAACTTACAAAGAATGGTATTGAACTGAATCTGACTTATTGTCACAACCCGAAATGTGAACCATTTTCATGGTGGGAAAAGCTCGTGCAGTCAGCTTATGTTGATATCTCTCCAGTGACAGACATTTCGTCTTTCAGCGTTGATATCCCTCCAGTGACAAGACATTTCGTCTTTCAGCGTTGATATCCCTCCAGTGACAGACATTTCGTCTTTCAGCGTTGATATCCCTCCAGTGACAGACATTTCGTCTTTCAGCGTTGATATCCCTCCAGTGACAAGACATTTCGTCTTTCAGTGTTGATATCCCTCCAGTGACAAGACATTTCGTCTTTCAGCGTTGATATCCCTCCAGTGACAAGACATTTCATCTTTCAGAGTTGATATCCCTCCAGTGACAAGACATTTCGTCTTTCAGCGTTGATATCCCTCCAGTGACAAGACATTTCGTCTTTCAGTGTTGATATCCCTCCAGTGACAAGACATTTCGTCTTTCAGTGTTGATATCCCTCCAGTGACAAGACATTTCGTCTTTCAGTGTTGATATCCCTCCAGTGAAAACACAGTTGGTCTTTCAGTGTGACAGGAATTTCCAGCTGTGCGACATTAACATCCCTGACATGGCCCCAGCCAATGCGTTTGGACACCTCGTTGAGGCACAAACTGTTCAGTGAAAGAGGCTGCGAGGCTTTGCTCTTCAGAAAATCTCTGATTTCTCTGGCAGCATCTGCGCTGGGACGTACGCGTGGCATATTGCGGTCATGTCACGACGTCCTGCAATTCTTCTCTCCAGCATGGTGCTGCACGTGGCGACTCAACTTGAATATAAATTTGTTTGTCACTGTACCGACTTTGTAGAGGAACTTGACGAGGTCCGGCTGGTTACTGTTGACAGCGATGACAATGGGTGAGTTTTCCAATGATGTGCTGGGAAGTGACAGGGAAAATAAGCCTGCCTCACACGCTGCGGATAATATGGCACAGTCACCAACTTTGCTATGAGAGGGAGCTCCTTCCAAAGGCCAGGCAATACAGGCCAAACGCACAAGACTTAAGTGGAATGAGCAATCCGTGGAAATATTCCACAGAACCTGTTGGACGCTTTTGTTGTCATGATAGACGAACATTTCAAACTGATTCACAAAACCGAAACGTGCTATATTAAGAAGTACATCATTCAAACAAGGTATATGTTTATCTGTACAACGCTCCAGCAACATCCTGAATATGGCTAGACCGTCTGAATTGAGATAGATTTTCGACATAAATTTCAGCAAATCTTCAGGTACCAATTGAGTAAAAAGTAACAGTTGATTCTTCAAACAAGACCACATATTCTTTCTAGCCAGATCCTCCAGCAGATCATCCCAAAACACATGCCATAACCCATTCTCCAAATTCAACTCTGCTTCAGCTAGCATCTGTTCAGTTCTTTTGTAGCGCTCCTCTACCTGCACAATGCGCCTCAATATCCAGTTGATCTCAGTCATTGTTGTTCTCTCGAGTAGACCCTGTAGCAAAATCGAAACAAAAAGAGTTCATTGCCTGTAGGTCTACACCTCGTATGGATTGCAAACTGGTGTAATCATGTGAACAACTTTGTGAATGTAACAATTTCTTATTTTAGCATCATCTGCAATGGGGAGAATGGACATTCATAAACCTGTAAGATACAAAATATGAAACAATTCTCTTAGCTTAACAGAACTCGTAAACTATAGCAATATCAACAGTTTGACAAAACCACAGTGAATATGTGTTGGATTTCCACATGTAATGTCAGTAACCAGTGTTGCTTAAGATCTATGCCAGCTAAGAAAATGTGAAGCACTGGTTTGATGTTTCCTTAACAACAATCAGATGATGGCTCCCAAATCTTGTCCACACGTGTTCTAAGTGCAGCAAAGAGACAACAATGCATTTTGGATGAAATTCAATTGCATTTTGAGTTAAATTTTGATGAATCTACTGCAGTTTGATTCTCCAGAAAACAAGTGGTCATAAATACAATGCAGAAATGTCACAATGACCAGGATAATTATTCTTTCACATCTCTTTGACTTAGCATCGAAGAAGACACAACGTCTTCTGTCTAACAGTGAATTTGAAAGAAGGTGGGGATGGATGGGGCACACGCTACGAAAACCTGTGTCAAGCATCACCAGACAGGCCCTGACATGGAACCCCCTAGGAAAGAGAAAGAGATGCTGACCAAGAAAACGCCTGGTGAACAGACCTCCAGGCAGACACAAAGAATACGGGGCTCACATAGAGCTAGACAGAGGCAAAGACACAGGTTAAGGGACTGTGGAGATCTCTTGTTGACGGCCTACACTGTATAACCCAGGAGAGTTGAAAGACCTCAGTATTACTTCCAAAAGTTTAACAGCAGAACCAGGGGCTGAATGTCTGATTCATTCACGCAGAGTATTTCTATTCTGTCCGTATCTCGTACTGTTACATGGGCATGGACATATTTTTTTCACAGGCAATCTTTTAAGACTCAAAAACATTTTACAATGCAGTTCAAAGTATATATGTGTATATGCATATATATGGCACGTTATTACAGGTGTAGTGAAGGGGAACTGATCATTCACACAAAATCAAACATAAACTTCTAAACATGTGAACATAAAACACCTAAATGGATATATCCGAAAAATCAATAATTCAAAACGCGCATTTTATGATTCATGCACACAAATAAAATGTAAGATTACAATTGTTTACAGAAACAAAGAAACAGACAAATAATTGGATACATAAATTGTTCAATTTACATAAACACTTGACACATCAAGGACACACACACACACACACACACACACACACACACACACACACACACACACACACACACACACAGAGCTTTGAACAAATGAGCATACTTGTTTGGGATTTTAAGGGGTTGGGGAGGGAAAAAAACAACTTAAATGCACTGAAAATAACTAAGATCCTCAAAATGTATCAAACTTAAAATAATTATGGTGGCTAAAAACTGAAGTGAAAACATGTGATTAAAGAAACCACCAAGATTGTGTCTCAAGATAAAAAATGTATCCAGGGTATGTATGTGCACGTGCAGACACACACTTTTTTTTTCTTTTCTATCTTGTTTTATTTAATTTTACTTTATTTTATTCTATTTTCCCCTCACGTCATGACCAAGCGCGTTGGGTTACACTGCTAGTCAGGCATCTGTTTAGCAGCTATGGTGTAGCGATATGGATTTATTCCAACGAGGTGATGCCTCTTTGAGCAACTGTACTGAACTGAGCAGATACACAGAAGCATGCACGCCTCACACGGACGTACATACGTGCGCGAACACCCACAAACCCACCTACAAACGTTTCACTACATTATGATTAATAATTTGTATGCAACATATTCATGTAGGCACTAATCAAAGTGTGGGTGCTGGATGATAAATTCTGCACCACATCCATTTAGAATTATGGAATTTAGAACTGAAAAACAACAACAACAAAAGCGGAGTGGAAAGGAATGGGGACGGACGCGTGACCCACGCATTGACTCAGAACACTGGATTGGGGTCTCCTCTTCTTTTATTTCCGTCTAGAAAATAGCACTTGTCAAACTAAAAAAAAAAAAGAAAAAAGTCACTTTGTTCAGGCACATTTCATGCAAAACATGAAAGCAAAATAAAATGTGGCAAACAATTAAAATTCTAAAACTTGAGATGGAAACATAAGCAGAAGCAGCATTTCTGAGAGACAAGGAGACAATAACTTGCTTTATACTTCAAATGAAACAAAGCCATGATAACTTGAACTATTGTGTCATGGTCTAATAATCCCATCTAAAAGAACCAAAAGCATTGTACTTCCTTTCTGATTAAGAAATAAAATAAAACAAAGTATACATTAGCTGTACTCACAGTAACCAAGTCACAGTGTCACTTTGTCGTTTTCAAACAGTTGGATCTTGCTGTCCCAACTCCCAGCTGACACGTCAAGTGCACGGGCAGTAGACTGACTGGACAATCACAGGAGGAAGCACGTCTGTGAACAGGAGGGAGGACAGTGTGAGAAGAGGAGGGAGGACAGTGTGAGAACAGGAGGGAGAGCAGTGTGAGAACAGGAGGGAGAGCAGTGTGAGAACAGGAGGAGAACAGTGTGAGAAGAGGAGGGAGAACAGTGTGAGAAGAGGAGGGAGAACAGTGTGAGAAGAGGAGGGAGAACAGTGTGAGAAGAGGGGGAGAACAGTGTGAGAACCGGAGGGAGAACAGTGTGAGAAGAGGGGGAGAACAGTGTGAGAACAGGAGGGGGAACAGTGTGAGAAGAGGGGGAGAACAGTGTGAGAAGAGGGGGAGAACAGTGTGAGAAGAGGAGGGAGAACAGTGAACAGTGTGAGAAGAGGGGGAGAACAGTGTGAGAACAGGAGGGAGAGCAGTGTGAGAACAGGAGGGAGAGCAGTGTGAGAAGAGGGGGAGAACAGTGTGAGAACAGGAGGGAGAACAGTGTGAGAAGAGGGGGAGAACAGTGTGAGAACAAGAGGGAGAACAGTGTGAGAAGAGGGGGAGAGCAGTGTGAGAACAAGAGGGAGAACAGTGTGAGAAGAGGGGGAGAACAGTGTGAGAACAAGAGGGAGAACAGTGTGAGAAGAGGGGGAGAACAGTGTGAGAACAAGAGGGAGAACAGTGTGAGAACAAGAGGGAGAACAGTGTGAGAAGAGGGGGAGAACAGTGTGAGAACAGGAGGGGGAGAACAGTGTGAGAAGAGGAGGGGGAGAACAGTGTGAGAACAGGAGGGAGAACCGTGTGAGAACAAGAGGGAGAACAGTGTGAGAAGAGGAGGGAGAACAGTGAGAAGAGGGGGAGAACAGTGTGAGAACAAGAGGGAGAACAGTGTGAGAAGAGGGGGAGAACAGTGTGAGAACAAGAGGGAGAACAGTGTGAGAAGAGGGGGAGAACAGTGTGAGAACAGGAGGGGGAGAACAGTGTGAGAACAGGAGGGAGAACCGTGTGAGAACAAGAGGGAGAACAGTGTGAGAAGAGGAGGGAGAACAGTGAGAAGAGGGGGAGAACAGTGTGAGAACAAGAGGGAGAACAGTGTGAGAACAGGAGGGAGAACAGTGTGAGAACAGGAGGGAGAACAGTGTGAGAACAGGAGGGAGAACAGTGTGAAAACAGGAGGGAGAACAGTGTGAGAACAAGAGGGTGAACAGTGTGAGAAGAGGAGGGAGAACAGTGTGAGAACAAGAGGGAGAACAGTGTGAGAACAGGAGGGAGAACAGTGTGAGAACAGGAGGGAGAACAGTGTGAGAACAAGAGGGAGAACAGTGTCAGAACAGGAGGGAGAAGTGTCAGAACAGGAGGATGAACAGTGTCAGAACAGGAGGGAGAAGTATCATAACAGGAAATTTGAAAAGCAGCAAACAAAACAAAAAAAACAACAAATCAAAACAAAGAAGAACGGGGCAGATGTGTTACTATTACGTGTCAACCCAATCCGCTGGTCAGGTCTGCTTGACACATATATAATTCCACAAAAAAACATACACTGCTGCACCTCAGCGAGGGAAATATTATGGCTGTGATTCAGTCATTACTTACACATCAAAACGAAAGGTATGAAAAAAGGATAAACATAAACAACTGCACTACATTTACGATGAGCAATACGACAGCTTGCGATACTTTATGATTCAAACAAAACAAATCCGTGCTGGCTGTGTCTCTAATTCAGAAAAAAAAAAAGGTTGAAGTAAAGATACGATATTTTGCTTTATTCTTGATGAAGAAATAAAAACAAGCAAAGTACTTATACTAATAAAACAGTGGCAGTACTCACAGTCACCAAGTCACAGTGTCCCTTTGTTGTTTTCAGACAGTTGGAATTCGCTGCCACATCTGCCGGCCAACAGGTCCACACATAGTCTGAGTCAAACTGACTGGATAACCACAGGAGGGAGTACAAACTGGTGTGAAAGAACACCTACCCCCCCCCCCCCCCCCCCCCCCCCGCGCCTCAGGTCCAGGTTCGTTTTCATTGTGTGGCAGGGTAGACGGTGAACACCTAGCCAGAGTCCCCTTTCTGCTTATAGGCTGGACTTTTTTTTTCTTCTTTTAAAATCACTAGTTTTTGTGTACATCTTGTATACATAATATTTTTACGGTATCTTAGTTTGTTCTTTGGTTATGCTTTAGTAACATTGACTGTGTATGTAAGCATATGTATGTGTATACGTATTTATCTTTATGTGTGTTTGTTTGTTTGTTTATCTGTTTTGTTGTTTGTCATTTTTATTGGTTTTTTTTTTTCTGTTTGTTTCTTTGTTTGCTGTTGTTTTGATTTGTTTTGTTTTGTTTCTTTGTTTGTTGGTGTGTGTGTGTGTGTGTGTGTGTGTGTGTGTGTGTGTGTGTGTGTGTGTGTGTGTGCGTGTGTGTGTGAATGAGTAAGTGAGTGTGTGTGTGTGTGTGTGAATGAGTAAGTGAGTGAGTGAGTGAGTGTGCGTGTGTGCGTGCGTGCGTGTGTGTGTGTGTGTGTGTGTGTGTGTGTGTGTGTGTGTGTGTGTGTGTGTGTGTGTGTGTGTGTGTGTGTGTGTGAATGAGTAAGTGAGTGTGTGTGTGTGTGTGTGTGTGTGTGTGTGTGTGTGAATGAGTAAGTGAGTGAGTGAGTGAGTGTGCGTGTGTGTGTGTGCGTGCGTGCGTGCGTGTGTGTGTGTGTGTGTGTGTGTGTGTGTGTGTGTGTGTGTGTGTGTGTGTGAATGAGTAAGTGAGTGTGTGTGTGTGTGTGTGTGTGTGTGTGAATGAGTAAGTGAGTGAGTGAGTGTGTGTGTGTGTTTGTGTGTGTGTGTGTGTGTGTGTGTGTGTGTGTGTGTGTGTGTGTGTGTGTGTCACGTTTTGAATCAAAGTATATCAACTCTATTCAAACCATTTTTAGTCTCCACCTTATCAAACAGTCCATTACGCAAGTAGCAATAGGTGTAGGGTTTTGTTTTTTCTCCTTTCCAACGACCAAGAAATGACCACACACACACACTCCTACGCGCGCGCACACACACACACACACACACACACACACACACACACACACACACACATCCCGAGTTTTGTTCTTGGAAAATACGACCCGGACAAATCTGATGTGGTTGCACATGTAACATGCATCACCCGCTATTTGCTTGTGGTCACGGCTGTGCTGTAGATTGTCTATGGCCACAAGCCTTTTGTCATCATTGTTGTTATCTCAGCCTCACAGACAGGATAGAAGGTGGGCTGGGGGCTGGGAGGACAGTGGTGGAGTGTTGGCTTGGATGTGTGTCAATTTGAAGTGTGTGTGTGTATGTGGGGGGGGGGGGGGCAGGTTGGGGGCGGGGAGGTGAGATGAGAAAGGAATGTGTATGTGTGTATGTGTGTATCTGTATGTACGTGTGTGTGTGTGTGTGTGTGTGCGTGTGCGCGCGCGCACGTGTGTGTGTGTGTGTGTGTGTGTGTGTGTAGATCTGTGTGTGTGTGTGTGTGTGTGTGTGTGTGTGTGTGTGTGTGCATTTGAGAGTGAGAGAATGTGTGTGCGTTTGTGTGTATCTGTATGTACGTACGTACGTGTGTGTGTGTGTGTGTGTGTCTGTTTGTGTATCTGTGTGTGAGTGAGTGTATCTGTGTGTATGTGTGTGGAGGAGCAATTTTGTTTAATTCACCATCACAAATACTGGAGATTGTAGACATTGCTTTCAGGTGTTTCATTTGCACATTTCAGTGCTATCATTCGAAAGGTAGGAGAAGAAGAAGGTGAGTGGTGAGTTGGGAGAAACCCCGGTATAACTTTTCATTTATGTGTATGTGCACACACATGCAAGCTCTCTCTCTCTCTCTCTCTCTCTCTCTGACAAACTCCATGTCCTATGGACACACATGGTTCCCCCACTCCTTATCTACAAGCCTTCCCCACTCCCCCTCCCCACCCCCAGACAAAGTAGTCCTTTGCCTGAGGGAGAGCGAGTCGCCTTCAGACAACAATACTCCACCACTGCTGGCCCACTGGTACATGAGCACAGCCGGTGAAAGAGTGGGTGTAGCATGCTGAAAGTGTTACCATGTCAGATTTGTCCTGAACACTTTTTAACGTGAACTAAACTGTCATACGGTATATTTATGTATGAGGCATTTATTATGTTGGTTTACCTAGTGTTCTTCTCATT
>NC_134898.1:41577859-41592859 GCF_041734735.1 Babylonia areolata | reverse complement strand
CACAGCTGTATAGACACTCTTTTTTATGGTGTAGTCAATTATCTTTTTTCAGAATGAATATGTGATCAGTGGTTCTAGAATGCCTTCTGCCTTATTATTTTTTTTTATTCATTGTTTTACCACACAGGTTCTTCAACACACACACACACACACACACACACACACACACACACACACACACACACACACACACACACACACACACTGTCTCTATGTCTGTCTGTATCTCTGTCTATATGTCTGCCTCTCTGTCTCTGTCTCTGTTTGTCTCTCTGTCTCTTTCTCTGTCTCTATCTCTGTCTCTCTCTGTGTCTCTCTGTCTCTGTCTCTCTCTCTGTCTCTCTCTCTCTCTCTCTCTCTCTGTCTCTCTCTCTCTCTCCCCACAATAGTGTCTGTGTGGATGCATGCTTAAAAGTATAAATAGATATCAATGAATAAATAAACAGATAAATGAATATGCAAGTAAGCAGATAAGTGAATAAATGGAATCGATATGTACACGAATAAATACATAAATACGTAAACAAATAAACGAATGAACAAATTAATAAAGAAATGATTTAATGAATGAATAACTGAATGATAGACAGATAAAAAATAATAAATAGATAAAAAAAGGAAAAAAAAAAAAAAAAACCCCCCAAAAAAAAAAAATATAAAAAAAGAAACGTAAGAAAAAAATAAGAAAAAAACAAGCCTGATGTACCCAAAGGGGCCCCGCAAAAAGGGGCCCGGGGGTCTCACAAATGTTAGGGGGGGGCCAAATGGTTGTCTGTTAAATTGGGGGGGTTAATTTTAAAAAAAAAACCCCCCAAAAAACCGCGGGGTTTTTTGTCGGGGAAATTTAATGTGGAAGCACTGGTATAAAACCCCCTTTTCTGTGGAAAAATGGGAAAAACGGGGGGGGACGGGGGGTGGGGGGTTGGGTTTTGGGGGTGCCGGGGGGGTGGCGTTGTTGGGGGGGGGTTTGGGCCGGGGGTGTGGTTGGGTTTTTTTTGGGGGGGGGTTTTGAGCCGCCCCGGGCGTCCGAAAAGGGCCCGGGGGACCACTTTGGGGAAAAAAAAACCCGGCCGGGTTTTTCCCTGGCTTTGAAAAAAAACCCCGGAAAAAGTGTGAAAAATGAAAGGGTTTGGGGGGGCCGGGGAATTTAAAAAGTTGGGGGGGGGTTTTTGGGGGGAAAGAAGCCCCCGAGGTGTTCGAAACGGCCCCCGCCACAATTGCCCCCGGTAAAATCTAAGGTGAGAAATAAAAAAAAACTGGAGCGAGAGGGAAACAAGGGGGGTTGCGGGGGGGGGGGGGGGGGGGAAAAAATAAGGGGGTTGTTCGGGGGGGGTTTGGGGGGGGTTTTTTTTTTTCCCATTGTTTATGGGCCCGGCCTGTAGGCGTGAAAAAAGGGTGGGGGGTAGGCGCGCTTACCAAAGATTTCCCCGGGTTTGGAAGGGGAAAAGAAAACCTTTAAAATTTTCCCCCCCCCCCGCTCATTTTATCATTGCCCCGGGCGGTTTTGGTGGGATGTGGAAAAAACCCAACCGGGAGTTTTTTTGGGGGGGTGGTTAGGGTTTTCATTGATTTTCCGTTTTTTTTTTTCTCCCTTTTTTGGGGGGTTTGTTAGTTTTTTTCCCCATGTTGTCGCTGGTTTACCCTTCCCCGGCTGTTTGGGAGTTTAATTTGGGGGTGTTTTCTGATTCCCAGTCCCCCCCCTTTTATGACGCACAGGGATTTTTTTTTTTTTTTCATCATTCGACCGGGTTTTTCTTTAAAAAAAACAATCGGGGGTGGGGTTACTTTTCATTTATTAGTCTTTCGGGGAATTTACAACCCGCTTTGTTTTCAAAAAAATACCGGGGGTAGTCTCAGTCAATGGTGTTTTGTCACCCGGGGGGGGGGAAAACCCCCCAAAAAACCCCACACCCCCAAGCCAAAAAAACCCCACAAACAACCCCCCCAAAACCCCCAAAAACCCCACCGGTGTACCCCAAAAAAAACCCCCCCAAAACCCCCGGTGTTTTACTGGTCCCCCCCACCAACCCCCCCCCAAAAACAAAAACAACGGCCCCCTTTGGGAAACCCAACAAACAACCCCCCCCACAAAAAAAATACAGGCCCCAACAAAACCAAACCCCAAAAAAAAGAAAAAAGGGGGCCCCCAACACCCCACGGGGAAAGTTTTCCCCCCCAAAAAGGCCAACAGAACATCAAACCCCTTTTTAAAACAGCCCGGCCGCATTTTCGGGGGGTTTTTGGGGGGGGGGGGGTTTTGGGGGGTTTGGGGGGGGGTTTTAAACCTTAAAAGGGGGGAAAAAAAAGGGAAAAAATTGGCCAAAAGGCCACTTTTTTTCGGCGCCCCCCAAAAACGGAATTAAAAAAAAACTTTTTTTCCCCCCCCCCTTGAAGGGAAACCGCGTTTGTTTGGGACGGCACCCCGGGGGGGGCCCCCTTAAAAAACGAAAAGCCCGTTTGGGGCTGATTTTTCCCCCCAAAAAAAATTTTTAAAAACAAAAAAAGGCCGCGTCCATTTTTTGGGTTTTCGGCCCCCCTTTTTTTTGTTTTGGGGGGGGGGGGGGGGGGGAAACTGGGGGGCCCTACAGCTGCTTAAACTTTTTTTGAAATTATTTTTTTAATTTCTTTTAATTTTTTTTTTTTTTTTTTTTTTTAAAATTTTCCCCAAAGGCCCCCCTTAAAACCCCCGCTTTGGTTTGGGATGGGGTTTGGGTTTGGGGGTTTTGGGGGAATGATTTTGTTTTGGGAGGGGGGTTTTTTTTGGGTTTGGGGGGGGGGGGGGGTTTTTTTTTTTTGGGAACGGGTGGTTTACTGGGCAAAAGACTTTAAAACCAATTCACGTATTTTTAAAAGATTTTGTTTATGGTTGTAAAAAACCCCCCCCCCCCCCACCCAACCCCCCACCCCTTTCGGCCCCACACTTGGGAAAAAGCAATTTATTCTTGAGGGGGGAGGTTTTGGGGCGAAAAAATGTGGGGGCCCCTCCCCCCTGTGGGGATTCAAGCGGGGCCGTTTGTGTAGAAAAGGGGCGGGGGGGGGGGGTAAAAGGGTTTTTTTTATAAATTATAAAGAAAATTTTTTTATTAATTTTTTTAAAACTTTTTTTTTGTAAATTTTTACCATGGGGTTTAGAAAACAAGGGCAATTTTTTTAAAAAATTTTTTTTTTTGTTTTTTTTTTTTTACACAACGGTTTCCCCGGGAAAAAGGGCCCCCCGGGAAAGGGGGTGAATAGGGGGGGGTTTTTTTTTTTATTTTTCCTGGGATTTTAAAATTTTTTTTTTAACAAATGGTTTTTTAAAATTTTGCCGACTAAGCGCACGCTGCTGGTCAGGCATCTGCTTGGCAGATGTGGTGTAGCGTATATGGATTTGACCGAGCGCAGTGACGCCTCCTTGAGCTAGAGAGAGAGAGAGAAAGAGTGTGTGTGTGTGAAGTGTGTGTGTGTGTGTGTGTGTGTGTGTGTGTGTGCAGTACGTGCATGTGTGAGTATGCATAAGTTTCTAGATTGATATGCACTTGTATGTATCCTAATTTCTACTGTATCTGTGTTTGTGTATGATTTTCGATTTATATAATGTACTACCCCCCCCCCCCCCCCCCATCCCCACCCACCCACCCAATATTCCTTGTGACCCCGGTACACTTGGTAATATAATAGACATTCTATTCTATGAGGGGTCGCCAGATGAAAGCGTTCAGCGCGGTACAGTACATGTGACTGACTGCTGCCGCGCTGATGCTGATCTGTGGGCAGGTCACTGCGGCTGACAACAGATTCTGAACAGAAAGCTAGTAATAGAGCTCTTTGGGGTCAAAAGGAAACTTTTCAGTTTCATGTTTTTTTTTTTAAATACCAGATTGGAAGAAGACGCAATTTTTTGTGTGAATGTTTTCCAGTTTGCCATTCATGACATATGATATAAAGAATGAAATCGGTATTATACCGACTGCAAAGGTGAATTTACGAAGGCAGAGCGGGATCATTTAGTTCATAAGTACAATTTTGTATTTGTATTTTGTATTTGTATTTTTATCACATCAGATTTCTCTGTGTGAAATTAGGGCTGCTATTCCCAGGTAGAGCGCGTCGCTACGCTACAGCGCCCCCCCCCCCCCCCCCCCCCCCCCCCCTTCTTTTTGTATTTTTTCCTGCGTGCAGTTTTGTTTTTCCTAACGAAGTGGATTTTTCTACAGAATTTTGCCAGGAACAGCCATTTTGTTGCCATGGGTTCTTTTACGTGCGCTAATTTTGACATTTTACGCAATGCACAACTTGGATATACTGCATGCTCTGCTTATTAACGTGTAGAAAATATCTAAATATGTGTTAACCAGGCTTGTTTCAGTGAACATTATCGATGCTCTGTCCAGACAATTAAGTGTTTAACTGTTTAAAGTACGACTTTTCATCTTGTTATGAAATGGGAATTGTATGATTTATATCACTTGACAAAAAGGTATGATTTATATCACTTGACAAAAGGTATCCTCTTTATCTGAAGAATTCTGATAAAACACCGGATTCTTTGATCTTTTTATTCGATCAATCAACAGAAAACTGATTAGCATTATCCTCACAGTGAACAAACATGTAGGATTGCAGAAAACCAAAATGTAATAAAGTAAAACTATGAGAAAAAAAGAAAAGAAAAAAAACAAAAACAAAAAAAAAAACACCTAAAAATACGGAATTTTATTATCTGTGTAAAGTAGAACCGAAGAACATGTGTTTCCGTGTCCGAATGTAACACTTGACTTCAACTCAAGCACTACTAAACGTGAAATGCTTCAAACTTAATCATTTTAAAGAAATTCATTCACAATCAATGTATAGTTTGGTTTTTCAGAACTTGTGTCATGTAAAATGTGGCTGTACTAATCAAATTCGTAGGGACTGACGTGTTTCGGATACAACGATTTTTTTTTTTTTTTTCATTCGACACTTTGTCTGTCACGTGAACTGATGAACTACATTTCGGGATAAGACTTCACCAGACAGCAAAAGCCAGAATCAAGGTAATTAATGGGGGTGATTTTCTACTTTGAACTTTGTTTGGAACTTTTGATGCAACAAGTCTTCAGCTGAAAGCAGTTTTATCGAACTACATGCGTCGACTTGGTTCGAAATCTTACGCCAGTATCCGAATATTACCCCATTTCGCCATATGTCAGAAACAGTGATTGTGTCTAAACTTAATCGGATAAGAGAAAAATGCACGAAAAAAAACCAACATAACGACGAAATTAACATACACGGTTTATTTTCAAACAATATAGCAACCACGGGGTGCGAATGAACATAGATTTCCGTGTAATATATGTACATTTCACACGCTGTCGGAAACAACACATTCCCTGAATCTGTGTTCAAACACACATGATTGAAGGGTGTTTGTCTGTGTTGTGTGGAGGAGGGGGTAGAGGAGGTGCAGGGAAATTTGTGGTGTGTGTGTGGTGTGTGTGTGTGTGTGTGTGTGTGTGTGTGTGTTGGAGCTCATGTACGTTTATATTGACTGTGCTTTCATATCTATGAAACTGCGTTTTTGGGGCATATCTGTTGTGCATGTGTGGGTGTATGTGTGAATGTGTGTCTTCATGTTTTATATTTATTTGCTTATTTATCATCATTGTTGTCTTATTTATTTAATTATTTATGTATTATTATTATTATTATTTTATCATTATTTTCATTACTACTATCTTTTTCTTTTTTCTTTTTTTTCTTTTTTTTCATCATAATTATTTTTTATGTATGTACGCTTATATATATATATATATATATATATATAGAGAGAGAGAGAGAGAGAGAGAGAGAGAGAGAGAGAGAGAGTTTTTTTTTTTTTTTTTTTTTTTTTTTTTTTTTCTCAAGGCCTGACTAAGCGCGTTGGGTTACGCTGCTGGTCAGACATCTGCTTGGCAGATGTGGTGTAGCGTATATGGATTTGTCCGAATGCAGTGACGCCTCCTTGAGCTACTGATACTGATACTGATACTGTCAAACCGATTCATACATTCCCGCGATGAATCCGCATGATTTATGTGGAAACAGTATCAGTATCAGTCGCTGAAGGAGGCGTCACTGAGTTCGGACAAATCCATATACGGTACACCACATCTGCCAAGCAGATGCCTGACCAGCAGCGTAACCCAACGCGCTTAGTCAGGCCTTGAGAAAAAAAGATAATAATAATAATAATAATAATAATAGTAATAAATAAAATTAAAATTAATAAAAAAAGAAGAAATAAGTAAATAAATAAATGATAAATACATAAAAAAGGAACTACTACTACTACTAGTAATAATAATATATATATATATATATATATATATATATATATATATATATATATATATATATGTAATAATAAATGACACCGTGCTGCCTTCGTAAATTCACCTTTGCAGTCAGTATAATACTGTTTTCATTTGTTTATGAAATGTCATGACTGCTAAGAATCTGTAAAGCAAAAGCAAATTTGCGTTTTCTACCAATACATGAACTTTAAAATGTATGTTTCCTTTTGACCCCAAAGAGTTCTCTTATTTTCTGTAGGGTACATGTCATCTGCCGTAGTGTCCCAATAACGGAGGTATAGGACAGCATCAGCGCGGCAGCAGTCAGTCACAAGTACTGTACCGCGCTAATGGTTTCCTCTGGCGACCCCTGAAACCGCGCTTGCGTGTATGCGATTGTAGTGTGTATGTGTGTGTGTGCGTGTGCGTGCGTGTGCGCCCTTGTATTAAAGAGAGGGGAAAATTACAGAAAGGTGAAACGGGACAAAATGTCCCAAACTCAGGTCATTGCGGATGGTGGTAAGATTGAAGGGAAGGTCAAACAAAATGTCCCAAACTCAGGTCATTGCGGATGGTGGTAGGATTGAAAGGAAGGTCAAACAAAATGTCCCAAACTCAGGTCATTGCGGATGGTGGTAAGATTGAAGGGAAAGTCAAACGGGAGCAGGGGAATCAGACCTTGACCTTTTGTCCTCATGTAATGCTGTAAATGATCTTGCTGGGCTGTATGAAGTCTGTTGTTTGGGGTTTATCTTCACATTTTGTTCACCCTGTAGAATCCTTTTTTTTTTTTTTTTTTTTTTTTTTTTAAACTCTGCCTCCCTGGCAGAAGATATCAGTATGAAACAACGTTACCTTCACATATGGATAATTCACAGATTCCTGACTTGAAGACACAGAAAACCTAGACTTAACTTTTTTTTCATTTTTTTTTTCATGACGTGTGCAGGATCTGAGCAAAGATGGCAGAGGAGCCCATGTGGATTCCCGTACGGATCAAAGAGACTGAAGACTTGCTGAAGGAGCACAACTTCAGGGTGTACCATGTGATGACGAACATGCCCTCCATGCATGAAGACGACGTGGACACGTTCCTCAACGCCTGTCTCCATCGGCGGCTGGCCGACTGTGTGGCGGTGGCAGCAGTGTGCTACAACAGAACTGAACGACTGCTTGGCACAGAAGAGCTGAATCTGGATAATGTTCTCAATAGGAAATTTTGGCTTGGTGCATTGAAATACCTGGCCTTGAAAAAGAAGTGGGATGTTTTTTTGAAATTGTTGACAATCAAACCTCGGAACATTGGTGTAGAACGTCTTCGTTCATCAATCATTCAATCCTTGGACAAAGAAAGTCAGTCAATGCTTCGCACGCTGCTAGATTTCGATTCATTTCCAGAAGGGACATTGACTAAAGTAGTAAATTCAGGTTTAGCTGCACAGTTTAAACTGTTTGTATACAGTGACAGCAAGAACATCCGAAAACTTGTTGAGCATCTTTTTGGTGAGCAACAGTACCTTAACGACCTTGTCATGGCAACAGGTCGCAACAGATATTTTGGCACACGCGAGATCGGGTCTGACTTCAACAGATGTCTATCCATAGCTTGTGAGGCAGGGTTGCTGTCGATGTCAGTTTCCTATATGCGCAAAGACGTTGATAAACCTTTCTACACACCCATAGGGTTCGCAGCCAGTTACAACCAGCCCGACCTGGTTGAATTCCTTTACAATGCTGGTGCGGTGACCATTGACACTCTCGTCGGGTTGTGTCGCCCTATTGTGTATAGAGTGACAGCAGATGGCAGAGAAATCCCACTGCCGATCAGGTTCCCTCCCCCTTTTCGTCACCCTCTCCCTGGATGGACACCTGCCCCAGGATACCCATCTCCAGACGACAGAGACGCCGCTAGAGAGATCACTACGTTCCTGTCACACAAGGCCGTACAGGTTCGTTCGTTGAAGAGCATCTGTATTCTGGAGGCGTCCAAACTTGTCGGCTGGGGTCACGTCAGGGAAGCTAACATTCAGCAGTTGAAAGTATGTAACAAACTGAAAGAAGCCCTTCGTTTCCCTGGCAACAGGAGTTGGTTGAAAGACCGACAGCTGCAGAACTTATCATGAAAGGGTTCCTTGGGCAGAAAGCAGGGACGGGAATTATCGTCCTTGCTCCCATTTTCAGGTGCATGAAATAGCTGTGACGCGAGTGCATGCATTCGTGTGTGTGTGTGTGTGTGTGTGTCCCTGTGTCCCTCTAGGATGAGTTTGATTATATCATGATTTCTTATTAACCCTGTGTTTTTCAGTTGCTTTGTTCTAATTCTTTGTGATGTGTTTCATAATGATTTGTTTCTGCTAATTGTATTTCTTTACTCTGGTTTTGGGTGTTAATGAAGTGTATGGCTATCCAATTTGCTCTAAGTGTAAGCAATATTGTTCAATGTACACAGAATCTATGTCACATCTCTTGAGCTGGTTGTTTGGGTTTTTTTTGTTTGTTTTTTTTTTCATAATTGTGACCCTCCACCACGAAATGAGTCGTTTTGCACCAGAGGTCGATTTTTAGTTATTGGTATATCATAAATCTGCAATAAATTACCTTTACAGCGAAAAAAAAGTTTGTAAATCGGATGATTCTGTGAAAAGTTATTGTGATTTGAAGTTCTAAAGTCGCGAAAGTAACGAACTGAGAAATCAAGGCCAAAAAGTTTTGGAACATGTTCATAGCAACCACATACTTCTAAGCAAGATATGTTCATGAAATTTGGCACACACATACTTAGTGGCAATATCCACAACTGCACAAAGTTTGAAAGAAAAATATTGAGTGTATTTGATTTTATTCAAATAATAATTTTCTTATTTTTTTGGAAAGAATTGCAACTGAAGTGTTTGTATACTTTTTTAATCAGCTCAACATGACTAAAAACCTTCCAGTTTTAAGATTAGTTTTGTTGTGGTGTTGTTTGTGGTCCAATTACTATGAAACTTTTGCTTTGTATAGTATGTGTACTAAAATTTATGCCAGATTAAAGATTAAAAAAATGCTAAAGCATGATGCCGAATCATGTAATTGTTGTCATTCAGTGTGCTCAGTGGCTTAGTGTGCTTGTGATATTACCATAATCCATACAACAAGCACAACAAAATAACAAAAAAGATCCACACAACAAAACTGCTCATACAAAAGGTACAAGTTCATGTGTGTTTTATCCCAGCATAGCATGAAATACACTTCATAATCCAAATGAACACTTCAAACACTTCATCTGCAAAGAAAACCTACTTGTCAAACTCAAACCCATACTTCACACAAAGACACACAACTTATCAAACAAACACTCGATGTGCTAAAAAAAAAAAAAAAAGTGCAGATATGTAGCACAGGTAATCAATTCTTGTGGTACAAAGTGTTAGTCATCAGGGTGGATGGTGTTGATGTTGAAACTTCTTCCTCCACTCTTTTTTTCTCCACCGGTGGTGTCAGTACGTTCCAAAAATGCATGGTTTATCCTGAAAGTTTGTTATGTAATACTTCTTTATCTCTTTTCATTTTCTTTGTTTTGAATTATTTTCTATATGTGCTACAGTTTATTCATTAATGCTAATGATGTTAGATTAAATATCAACAGTAATTTCAGTTTTGTACATTTACATCACAGCTTTCATTCTTTACACGGGACTTTACAAAATGCTTTACTTCTAGTTCTACGTATTTTATCAGAAAATAAAAAAAGAAGAATATATATATATATATATATATATATATATATATATATATATATATATATATATATATATATATACATATCATAATATAATCAGGCAAAGCAGTTTACTGATAATAAAAGTATGAAATAGTGATTATTAAGGCTGTATCACTATGAGTATCAGTGTGCATATCAGTGTGCATGTGCATGACATGCTGCAATCCATTAAGTTACTTTATGCATAGTGGCATGTCAAGCACATGCACACTTATATCATTTATGTAAATGTCTGTGCAAATGTTTACAATTCCATACATGTATATCTATACAAAGTTTGTAAAAAGAAACTAAGTTTGCACACTTCATGGTAAATTTATACAATAAATCATAGTACATTAATTAACAATTGATTCACTCACTCATAGATAGTTCACCAGCAGACAGTTCTTTAGTTGACAGTGTAGTTAGTGTGGTGGTGTTGCCTCTCCTTCTGATGACATGACTTGCCAGCAGTGATCTCAGAATTATTCACTGGTATACAGGCAGGCATATAAAATACCATCATATCTTTCAGGTCTGAAAAAGAAATTGAACTATTAGTAATACTGTTAGTATTTACTGTTGACACAACTCTATATTTATTTACCTCAAAACAACACAGACACAGAAACACACACAGAAACACACACACACACACACACACACACACACACACACACACACACACACCAACCTGACACACATTCACATAAAATATCCATTGAAGCAAATTCTGTGAAACTGAAAACTGTTCATAATGTCATGCCCCTGTACCTCCCCTTGCTCAGTTACATATAATGGTTAAACTGTGAAGGGACAGTGTGTGTGTGTGTGTGTGTGTGTGTGATATTGTCTGAGTATGTGACTCACTGTGTGACACACATTGTGTGTGTGTGTGTGTGTGTGTGTGTGTGTGACATGTATACACACTGTGTCACACATTGTGTGTGTGTGTGTGTGTGTGTGTGTGTGTGTGTGTGTGTGTGTGTTTGATCTTTTAATTTACATTCTGTTAATTTCCTCAGATTCACTTTATTCTTTTAATTATTTTTATTCCACATGTCAAACAGTGAATTTCTGTTCCAATGTAAGACAATAAATCAGTCTTGAGTCAATCATTGTTAAACAAATTATTCTCAATTGATTATATCATCATTACGGATAACACAGTGCAAGTCACATCAAGGATCACACAGTATCAGTTGCATTGCGGATCGCATTGTACAAGACTCAAATCACGGATCACACAGCACTAGTCACATCATAAATCAAACAGCACCAGTCGTATCACGGATCACACAGTGTCAGTCACATCACAGATCACACAGCTC
This sequence comes from Babylonia areolata, assembly GCF_041734735.1. NCBI lineage: Eukaryota > Metazoa > Mollusca > Gastropoda > Neogastropoda > Buccinidae > Babylonia > Babylonia areolata. The sequence continues at coordinate 41,581,481 of NC_134898.1, read as the reverse complement.
CAGTCGAATCACGGATCACACTCCAGTCGAATCATGTATCTCACACCAGTCACATCACGGATCACACTGTCAGTTGCATCACGGATCACACAGTGTCAGCAACATCACAGGTCACACAGTGTCAGTCACATCACGGATCACACAGTGTCAGTCGCATCACGGATCACACACACACAAGTGGCATCACGGATCACACAGTGACAGGCGTATCGTGGATCTCACGCCAGTTGCATCGAGGATCACACAATGTCAGTCACATCACGGATCACACAGCACAAGTCGCATCATGGATCACTCAGTGTCAGGCACATTACGAAAGATATAGTTTCAGATATAAAAAGCATCACAGGTCAGACACTGATCACACAGTGTCCACTGCAACACGGATCACACAAAAGTCGCATCACGGATCACACAGTGTCAGTCGCATCACGGATCACACAAAAATCGCATCATGGATCAAACAGTGTCAGTCTTATCACTAATCAAACAGTGTCAGTCACATCGCGGATCAGACAGCCCCGGTCGCATCACGGATCACACACCAGTCGAATCATGGATCTCACACCAGTCGAATCATGGATCTCATACACGTCGCATCAAGGATGACACTATGTCATCACACAGCACCAGTCGCATCAAGGATCACACTATATCAGTCGCATCACGGATCACACAGCACCAGTCGCATCACGGATCACACAGTGTCAGTCGCATCACGGATCACACAGTGTCAGTCGCATCACGGATCACACAGTGTCAGTCACATCACGGATCACACAGTGTCAGTCACATCACGGATCACACAGTGTCAGTCACATCACGGATCTCACAGTGTCAGTCACATCATGAATCACACAGTGTCAGTCACATCACGGATCACCCAGTGTCAGTCACATCACGGATCTCACAGTGTCAGTCACATCACGGATCACACAGTATCAGTCACATCACGGATCACACAGTGTCAGTCACATCACGGATCACACAGTGTCAGTCACATCATGGATCACACAGTGTCAGACACATCACGGATCAGACAGCACCAGTCGCATCACGGATCAGACAGTACCTGTCGTATCACGGATCAGACAGTGTCAGTCACATCACTTGTCACAGTGTCAGCACATCACGTAGCACATACAGGAGTGTCAGTCATATCAGAGATCACACAGCAGGGTGTCAGTCATATCACGGATCACACAGTGTCATTCATGTCACGGACTAAACAGTGTCAGTTACATCACGGATGACATAGTGGGTTGCCAGCCATTGTCAGTCACATCACGGATCACACAGTGTCAGTCGCATCACGGATCACACAAAAGTCGCATCAGGGATCACATAGTGTCATTCACATCACGGATTACACAGCACCAGTCGCATCACGGATCACACACCAGTCGAATCATGGATCTCACACCAGTCGCATCAAGGATCACACTATATCAGTCACATCACGGATCACACAGTGTCAGTCACATCAGGGAGCACACGGTGTCAGTCGCATCACGTATCACACACTGTCAGTCGCATCACGTATCACACACTGTCAGTCACATCACGTATCACACACTGTCGGTCGCATCACGTATCACACACTGTCAGTCACATCACGTATCACACAGTGTCAGTCACATCACGTATCACACACAAGTGGCATCACGGATCACACAGTATCATGGATCACACAAAAGTCGCATCCGGGATCTCACAGTGTAAATCACATCACGGATTACACAGCACCAGTCGCATCACGGATCACACATGGTAAGTCACATCAAGGATCACATAGTGTCAGTGGCATAACGGATCGCACAGTGTCAGTCACATCATGGATCAGACAGTACCAGTCGCATCACGGATCACAGTGTGTCAGTCACATCACTTGTCACAGTGTCAGCACATCACGTAGCACATGCAGGAGTGTCAGTCATATCAGAGATCACACAGCAGGGTGTCAGTCATATCACGGATCACACAGCGTCATTCATGTCATGGTCCGAACAGTGTCAGTTACATTACGGATGACGTAGTGGGTTGCCAGTCATATCACAGATCACAGAGTGGAGTCTCAGTCACATGAAGGATCACACAGTGGAGAGTCAGTCACATCACAGAACATAGAGTGTCAGTTCCATCACGGATTTATTACAGACCACAGTGTAAGTCACAAACGAGATCAAATGTTAGTCATATCATGTATCCCGCATTGTCAGTCACATCACGAATCTCACAGTGTCAGTCGCATCAAGGATCACACAGTGTCAGTCACATCAAGGATCACACAGTGACAGTCACATCACGGATCACACGTTGTCAGTAACATCAAGGATCACACAGTGTCAGTCACATCACGGATCACACAGTGTCAGTCACATCAAGGATCACACAGTGACAGTCACATCACGGATCACACAGTGTCAGTCACATCAAGGATCACACAGTGACAGTCACATCACGGATCACACAGTGTCAGTCACATCAAGGATCACACAGTGTTAGTCAACAGTGTCAGTCACATCACGGATCGCACAGTGTCAGTCACATCAAGGATCACACAGTGTCAGTCACATCACGGATCACACAGTGTCAGTCACATCAAGGATCACACAGTGTCAGTCGCATCACGGATCACACAGTGTCAGTCGCATCACGGATCACACAGTGTAAATCACATCACGCATCACACAGTGTCAGTCAAATCATGGATCACACAGTGTCAATCACATCACGGATCACGCAGTGTCTCATCACGGATCACACAGTGTCAGTTGCATCAAGGATCACACTATATCAATCACATCACGGATGACACAGTGTCAATCACATCACGGATCACACAGTGTCAGTCACATCACGGATCACACAGTGTCATTTGCATCAAGGATCACACTATATCAATCACATCACGGATGACACAGTGTCAGTCTCATCACGGATCACACAGTGTCAGTCACATCACGGGTCACACAGTGTCATTTGCATCAAGGATCACACTATATCAATCACATCACGGATGACACAGTGTCAATCACATCACGGATGGACACAGTGTCAGTCACATCACAGATCACACAGTGTCAGTCACATCACGGATCACACAGTGTCAGTCACATCACGGGTCACACAGTACACATCCGACCTCCCCTCAAAGTGACAGAATAGTCCAGAGGATGACTGCGGTCACTGCGATGGAAGAAGGTGGAAGAGGACGAACTGGATCATATGTTCAAGGATGGTAAATCGATGGGCTGATTCTGTTTAAATTAGCACTCAACAAAACTTTTCCAATTCAAATTTTAACCAAGCAGTTTACTACGATTCAATAAACTGCATAAATCAAAAACAATTTTGGATAAGTATACTTGACCGTTTTTATTGCGTGAGACAGCATACTTTGACTACCAGCTCCCCCCCCCCCCCCCTGCCCCGCCCCCTCTCCAAATTCCACCGCCAAACAGTTTACTACCATTCAATAAACGGCCATTAACTAGAATGTTGAATCGAAACAGAAACAGTATCCTCTTCTTTGGACTATCCTCTCTCTGCTTCCTTAAACTCAATGCAAAAAAAATACAACAGTAAATGGTGCACATGTGACTGAGACTCCACTCTGTGA
>NC_134898.1:41565359-41575359 GCF_041734735.1 Babylonia areolata | reverse complement strand
ATTCCCATCTCAACCCCCACCCACCCACCCACCGCACCTTCTCCACCCCCCTACCCTGCGACAAAGTTATAGATTAAGTCCAGAGGTCCCGAGTTTCACCAGGGCTCCACCAACCGAGCACAGCCAGGACACAGCACGGACCACGGACATCGCCGGCGGCCAGAACACAGCGAGGACCCCCTCTAAACCGACAACCAGGACTACACACTCACAAGACCACAGGACCAACGCCTTGCCCACTTCACAGCCCCATGGACCTGAAGGGCGTTACAACGATAGGTCGTTAAACTCAACTCTACCAGAGCTTCCCGAAAATCCCAGCAGTAAACCAAAGTGTGTGCGTACGACATTGAACATTGCCACTGTCATCCGTGTCACTTTACGTCCGGCCTCTGAGACAGACTCCAGTCGGTGACTCGTTCTCTCTGCTTGTGACTGGTGTTCTCACTGTGAGTACCAAGGATTTTTTCATTCCTTTTTTTCAACGCCTTAAAACAACGAATAAATACAATTGTTGTTTTCTTTGTTTGGTTGTCAAAAGTTTGTAGTTACTTACTTGCATTGTGAGGCTGTGGGTTGTGAAATTGTTCACAGAACGTTCTGCCATAAGTATCATGCCATGTGATTTTCGGGGTTTTCTAAACAGTGAAAAGCGCTGTCCACTCAATTCCACACATGTATCGCATGTGTGTGCGTGTAAATCAGCATAGTATGCTATAGACTACGTGATCACGTGAAGGTGATTTTTTTTTTTAACTTATGTTTAGTAGCGTATATGGTTTGGTCTTCACCTACTATACCCATTTTCTGAAGGTTGATTATTTATTAGTTTATTTATTTTCTTTTTTTCTGTCCTTGTTTGCGTTAACTTAGCTTTGCATAGATTGGTCTATTTCACGTCGTTTTATTTCATTCCACCAGATTACTCGTTCTCACGATATATGTCATTCGGGATATTAAGGCGTCAGAGGACTGCAGATATGTCAAAGATTTCATTCAACCCAGGGACAAAATATTGCTCGTCGTCTGGTTTCTTTTCCCGCATGCTTCTCTCTCTCTCTCTCTCTCTCTCTCTCTCACACACACACACACACACACACACACACACACACACACACACCCACTCACTCACTCACTCACTGAGTTAACTCACTCGGTACGGCCAGTCCTCTCTTCTCCTCTACACAGACCCCTCGGATGTCCAGTGGGTGTCTGGATGACCCAACCTTTAGCTTCGTCGTCAGAACTGTGGTATTCTTTGTCAACATTCACCTCTTCAGTTTTAGAGGCTTCCTCTTGCAATATTTTGATGATGGTAATTGGGGTGAAACGCTGTTAACGTCGTCTCTTTCGCCGTTCGTATGGAGAGAGTTAAACTCGTCACTACCGTACCTGATTTAGACCAACTCTGATTCAACAACAGAATCGACAGTACGTGGTGTTCCTGCTGCCAAACTCTTCATGATAATGAATACCACGACTTACACTTGGTCACGTAATCGCACTTAAAACAAGAGAGGCAAGGCCTTCAAGACACTTGTGATACACTTTAAAAAAAAAAAAAAAAATCCAAGCTTTTTATGTATTGAGTATAATTTCAAAATGTAATGTTTCAGATGAGAAAGATCAGTTTAAAGCAAATTAACTCCCCTAGCATTACATAGTAATTCCCTTCTTTTCCCCACTGCACCAAAACGTTTGCAAAATAAATAAAATTTCCATGCTTAGCAAAAGAAGTTCCTGTTTGAACAAAAAATGATAATAATGACTGCTCTAGCTGTTGGGTCAGAATATCAGATCAAAGTGCCAAGTTTAGAGAATACAAAAAATATAAATATAACAGCAAATGCAGTTTGCATATAATTAGGCTTCATTCTTTCTTTTTTTTTTTTGTGCCCATCCCAGAGGCGCAATATTGTTTTAAACAAGATGACTGGAAAGAACTGAATTTTTCCTATTTTTTATGCCAAATTTGGTGTCAACTGACAAAGTAGCTGCAGAGAAAATGGCAATGTTAAAGTTTACCACGGACACACACACACACACACACACACACACACACACACACACACACAGAGACAACCGAACACCGGGTTAAAACATAGACTCACTTTGTTTACACAAGTGAGTCAACAACTAAGACAACAAGTGAAAAAAAAAAAAAAAACTGTGAAAGAAGTGGTCATGAATACAGTGCTGTGTATTCGCGGCAGTATTCAAACATCGTCTTCTGCTTCTTGGCTGAGTTCACCGCTACACCATCGGTTCAGCTCTGGCGATGAAGCACCTTGTTTTCTTCAGCTCTTCATGGCTGTCATGAAGTGTGGTCGCGAGTGGAGTGTCGACAGGAACACCCCCCCCCCCTCCCGAAAGCGGAGTATGACTGCCTACATGGCGGGGTAAAAAACGGTCATACACGTAAAAGCCCACTCGTGTATATACGAGTGAACGTGGGAGTTGCAGCCCAAGAATGTAGAAGAAGAAGAAGACAGGCCACACATCTCGTCTTGTTTGTTTGTACAAGGGGCAGTTTTAGAGCCCTCCAACAAACCAAGATATCATTACTTTATGATAATATGGCGATGTTGAAACGCTGTTCGTGATTTCGGTACGTCTCAGACCCGCTAATTTGTCCGTTCCAACATTTCAGCAGATTGTATCCTTCTTCTTCTCCTTTATTCGTGGGCTGTAATTCCCAAGTTCACTCGTATGTACACGATCGAGAGGGATTTTACATGTATGACCGTTTATTCCCGCCATGCAGGCAGCCATACTCCGTTTTCGCGAGGGTGCATGCTGAGTGTGTTCTTGTTTCCATAACCCACCCGAACACTGACATGGATTGTAGGATGTTTAACGTGCGTATTTGACCTTCTGTTTGCGAATACACACGAAGAAGGTTCAGGCACAAAGCGGGTCTGCACATATGTTGACCTGTAAGATTGGAAAAAACCCCACCCTTTACCCCACCAGGCGCCGTTACCGAGATTCGAACCCGGGACTCTCAGATTGAAACTTCAACGCTTTGACCACTCGCTGTTGCACACCGTCAGCAAATGATATCCAACATGTCTGCGATTACATTTGCTCGGATCCACTGTAGAATAGAATATGACTTTATCATCAAGTGTACCGGGGGTCGCAAGGAATATTGGGGGGATAGTACATAACAAGATACGAACATAAATCAAAAATTTATACACACATATACAGTAGAAAAAAGATACACACAAGTGCATAACAATATAAAAACTTGTGCATACTCACGCATGCACGCACTGCACACACACACACACACACACACACACACACACACACACACACACACACACACGTTTGAACAGAAGCTGCATATTACATGTGGATGGGGCTGATGACTCGTTACGTAAACAAAAATATGCCGGCGCATATCGAAAAGTCTGGTCAGTCAAAGGTAAAGGCATTGAGGTCAGAGTGATGCTGTCTGAACAGCCTGTCAGCGTGCACAGAGCATGCTATCCAGCATCCACAGACTGCGATAGTGATTGTTGATAAGGCTGAGCTGTGCCTAACCAAAGGCCACCCACCTTTTCTGAAGTCATAGTAGCTTCCGCGTGTAGTTGAACTGTCACATTTGAGTTTGACCACAAGACACAAGTCGGTCAAAAGCAGTTTTACTGTCCATTTGATTAGGGTTTTTTTGTTTGTTTGTTTTTTTGGGTTTTTTTTTGTCTTGTATTCCCTTGTCATTTACTGTGACGTGTCTCTTCTTGTGCTGCAGATTTCCACAAGATAACAAGGCTAAGCCATTCAGCGCCCCGTCAGATAAAAAAAAAAAGTCACGGCATAATCAGAAATTCATTGAGGTAAGTAGACGTGCGCGCGCGCTCATGTGTGTGTGTGTGTGTTGTGTGTGTGTGTGTGTGTGTGTGTGTGTGCGCGCGCGCGTGTGTGTGTGTGTGTGTCTGTGGTTCACATGCGCGTCCTTACGGACGTGTGTGCGCGTGCGCTTGTTGTGTATACTAGATGCAACGTTTGTACTGGGTGTTATGGATCCATAATATAACATTCTGTGTAGCAATGCAAAACATTTGAGTATTCTAATGTGACTTTAAACGTGTAAGGTTCTTCTTGTTTTAAATCTCGAGGACATGTATGTGAGGTAAAGAGTAAAATGAATAGAAAAAAAAATGATAAAAATCATTTCTGCTGAACAACTGTTCGACCAATAAAATGTACAACAAAAACATCTTAAAAGTTAAAACAGCATACATTGAAAACACTCATTAATTTTGCGTCGTCTTTTTCTTGCAGTATCTACGGAAACGAAGATGGAGGGCGACCCTATGTGGATAGACGAACACATAAAGAAGTTGGAAGACATGTTGAAAAGGAGGCAGTGCCATTTCAGACAACCGTTCAGCGTGTTTTCCATGCTGAAGGACATGCCCGCATTGTCTGACCGTGACGTAGACCCGTTTCTCGATGCCTGTCTTCGACGAACGCCTCTATGACTGCGTAATGGTGGCAGCAGTGCGCTACAACAGAATTGAACAAATGCTGAACATGGAAGAGCTGAATTTCAGGCCTGCGCCAGAGGGCCAGGTTTGGAATCATGTTATGAAATACCTGGCCAGTGAGGGACGGTGGTCTTGTATTATGAAACTTTCTTCCCGCTTTTGTTCAAGCGTGTCCACAGCAGTGTTTATGTGCTTTATTAAAGACAACTGCTTGAAAGGTTCCTTGAACAACGAAGGTCTGGAAGCATTCGGCTTCCTCTTGGATTGTCGTTTGAAATATTCCCCGAAGCAGGGCGTGGTGAAAGAGTTGTTGTCAACTGTGACAGATTTAGGACTCGCTAAACAATTCAAAATCTTGATACATTGCAAACACGAGTGTGTCCGGCGGGTGGTTTGGGGAGCTCCTGACGAGCAGAACTTTCTCGTCAGTCTCATTCGTCGAACGTGTCTTGCCAGGCTTTGTGACATGGACGACCCTGCGTTAGGCCCCAGGACAGACTTCAACGGCGTTCTATCTGCAGCATGCGAGGCAGGCTTGTTCTCTGTGCCAGCTCTCAGGTATCGCAAACAATTCATTCTAAACAGACCAATGATTCTGGCAATAGAGTTCAACCAGCCAGACATGGTTGCATTTCTGTATGAAGCCGGTTGGGTGAGCAATCATGATGTCTTCAGTTTGAGTCGTTATCCTGGTCTGGAGATAAAAGCAAAGGCGACCAACAGAGGACACGCCCCTGGATTTGCTTCCACCTTTGTATGCGCCTTATAACGATTACCCGGCATTGATGATGTCAAGGCCGCCAAAGAGATCCGAGCTTTCCTGACACACAAGGCCTCACGGCCACGCTCCTTGCAGAACATCTGTCTTCACGAGGTGTCCAAACGAATCGGCTGGGGCCACGTCAGGGATGCTAACATTGAAAAGTTGGAAATTCCTCCTATCTGCAAGAGCAAACTACGGTTCGAAGGAGTCAAGGCCTTGCTCAAAGAATACAAGGAGCCCACAACGAAGTAATCTCGAGAGATCAGTTTTGAGCAGTCGAGTGTTTGAATCGGGGTATGCGTAAACACAGTGGATCCGAAGCCGATCATAGTGAGCGAGATTGAGTGTGGTGGTGGTGTGTGTCCATCGAGATCGATGATGACCATCGTTGTCATCCAGCTGGGGGATGGGGGAAGGGTGGTGGTGGGGTGGGGGGGAGGATGCAAATGAATCTATCTGTGAATGCGCAGATGGCTGAATAGTCCAATCTGCGCACGAAATGTTCGCTGACAGTTTGGGCAGACAAAGACAGGCATACCATTGTCAGGGAGCTTGTTTGCCCGTGACTTTCTGGCCTGCCTCTTCTGAACAGCTGCAGCAGTCCTGTTGGCCTCGCACAACTTGGCGCCTTTGTGCACAGCAGCACGCCATTTGTCACGGTCCACTGCAGATTCCTCCCAGGAGTCAGGGTTGATATCAAACGCTTTCAGAGAGACTTTCAGAGTATCTCTGAAGCGCTTCTTCTGACCTCCGTGTGATCTCTTCCCTTGTTGCAGCTCGCCATAGAAGAGCCTTTTGGGCAGCCGATGGTCTGGCATGCGCGCCACGTGTCCAGCCCAGCGAAGCTGGGACTGCATCAGGATGGTGAAGATGCTGGGAAGGGTGGCTTTTGCGAGCACCTCTGTGTCTGGGGTCTTGTCTTTGCCACTTGATGTTCAGTAGCTTCCTGAGGCATGTTGTGTGGAAGTGGTTCAGCTTCTTGGCATGTCGTTGGTACACTGTCCAAGTTTCGCAGGCGTACAGTAGTGTGGGGAGAACTACTGCTCTGTAGACCTTTAGCTTGGTCTCAAGACTAATGCCTCTTCTGTTCCAGACATTTGCACTGAGTCTACCAAAAGTTGCGCTTGCTCTTGCAATCCTGACGTTCACTTCATCGTCGATGGTCGCATTTCGTGACAGTGTGCTGCCAAGGTATGTGAACCGCTCCACCGCACTGAGTCTCTGACCGTTGACTGTGATGTTCGGCTCAACGTAGGGTTTCCCTGGGGCTGGCTGATGGAGAACTTCAGTTTTCCTCGTGCTGATGGTAAGGCCGAAGTTCCTGCTGGCAGTGGCAAACTTGTCAACGCTGAGTTGCATGTCAGCTTCAGATCCAGCGTTGAGGGCACAATCATCAGCAAACAAAAAGTCTCTGATGATGTCTGTCATGACCTTCGTTTTTGCTTGAAGCCTTCTGAGGTTAAACAACTTACCATCTGTTCGGTACTTTAGGCCAATTCCAACATCGCCATCTCTGAAGGCATCAGTAAGCATTGCAGAGAACATGAGGCTGAACAGCGTTGGAGCCAGGACGCAGCCTTGCTTGACAACCATTTGTGACAGCAAAAGGAGCAGATGTTTCGCCTTTGTCCTGGACTCGAGCCTGCATGCCTTCATGGAATTGGGCTGACCAAGGAAATAAATTTCCGAGGGCATCCGTACTTGGCCATGATCTTCCACAGTCCCTCTCTACTCACGGTGTCGAAGGCCTTAGTGAGGTCGACATAGGTGGAGAACAGATCAGCATTTTGCTCCTGACATTTCTCTTGCAGCTGCCTTGCAGCAAACACCATGTCGGTGGTTCCGCGCTCTTTCCGGAATCCACATGGCTCTCAGGCAAATGACCTTGGTCAAGGTGTGCTGTGAGGCGGTTTAGTAGGATCCTGGCAAGTATCTTGCCTGCGATGGAGAGCAAGGAAATGCCCCGATGGTTATCACAGGCTTGCCGGTTCCCCTTTCGCTTGTACAAGTGAATGATAGATGCATCTTTGAAATCCTGGGGGATTGTCTCTTCTTTCCACATGAGTGAGTACAGCTGATGGAGCTTCTCAGTCAGCACAGTGCCTCCATCCTTGTAGACCTCTGCTGGTATGGAGTCTGAGCCAGGTGCTTTGCCACTGGATAGCAGACGAATTGTTTTCTGGGTCTCAAGAGGTGTTGGCGGATCGTCCAGTGCTTCGTTGATGGGGACTTGTGGGAGACGGTCTATGGCTTCATCATTTATGGAGGAAGGGCGATTTAAGACACTGTTGAAGTGCTCAGCCCAGCGTTCGAGAATTTTCTCCTTCTCGGTGATCAAGGTATTCCCATCTGCACTGAGGAGGGGGGATGATCCTGAGGATGTGGGGCCGTAGACTTCTTTAAGGCATCATAGAACCTCTTCATATCGTGCCTGTCAGCATATCCCTGGATCTCATCAGCTTTGTCACTCAGCCACTTATCCTGCATCTGGCGTAATTTTTGCTGAACAGTCCTGCGGATGGCATCGTACACATCCTTTTTTGATGTGGACTTTGGGTTGCTCAGGTAGGCTTGATGCAGACGGCGTTTCTCATCCAGAAGTTGCTTGATTTCATCACAGTTTTCATCAAACCAGTCTTTGTGTTTTCTGGACATGGGTCCCAGGGTCTCTGAAGCTGTACTATAGATCAGCTCACGCAGGGTCCTCCAGTCAGACTCCACATTCTGGTTGTCCAGAGAGGCGGATTCCAGACGATCTTCCAGCAGCTCCACAAAGGACTGTTTGATGGTGATGTTTTTCAGCTTAGCGATGTTGAGCCGTTTTGGAGCCTTCTGGCCTTGGGGCGTCTCTTGGGCTGGATTCGAATATTCAGCTTCGAGACTACAAGGCGATGGTCTGTCCAACACTCGGCGCCACACATGGTCTTTGTTACACGTACATCTTGCCTATCCCTTTTCCTGACGATGACATAATCGATGAGATGCCAATGCTTTGAGCGAGGGTGCATCCATGACGTCCTGTTACGGGTAGGGAGGCAGAAAACTGTGTTGGTTATCAGCAGTTCGTGCTCTGCACAGGTCTGAAGCAAAAGCAATCCATTTGGGTTGCAGTGGCCCACACCGTGCTTTCCAATCACTCCATCCCAGGAGATGTAGTCAGAGCCAACTCTAGCATTGAAGTCCCCAAGAATGATGAGGCTTGTCTGCTTTAGGGATAGCAGCAATGACAGAGTGAAGGTCCTCGTAGAACTTCGCCTTCACTTCATCCGGGTTGGTCATGGTTGGGGCGTAGGCACTGACAATGGTGAGGTGCTTCTGGCCAGATGCCAGTGGGAGTTTCATGGTCATAAGCCTATCGTTGACTCCCTTTGGGATTCCAGCTAGCTTGCTGACAAGTGCTGTTTTTACTGCAAAACCAACGCCAGCCTCACGTCGCTCTTCGCTTCCTCGTCCACTCCAGAAGAAGGTGTAACCAGATCCCCGTTCACAGAGCTGGCCTTCACCTGCAAGCCGAGTCTCACTCAAGGCTGCGATGTCAATGTTGTATCTGGCGAGTTCGGATGCAACTAGTGCCGTTCTCCTTTGGGGTCTGTCCGCGTTATCTCTGTCCAGGAGAGTCCTTATGTTCCAAGCACCAATGGTGAGAGGAACGATCCTTGCTTTTTCTTTTCTTTCTTGTTGTTTCGACCGCTGATGTAGGGTCCCCGCCAGCCGCGGTATGCTGGCCAGGGGTGATATGGAGCAGGCAATTTTTAGGGCACCTTTTCTAGCCCCTTCCTCATGCCAGGGAGGTGAGCAGTGCATTCCTAAAGAGGGCTGCTCAGACGCTCAGACGGCTGCCGAGCTCCATCGCTGCTCCTGTCGACGAAGAACGACCCTATGGCCTGAGCCGCCTGCGTGCAGGTCTGCGACTGCGACTGCCAGTGTACCCACACCTGTCGTTTCGTCGCTCGCCTGTCGCCACAGGACTTGGGGGTGATGAAATGATGAAGGATGAAAGGTCATTTTGGATGACTGATGACTTGCGCGATGAGTTTGTTTAAAGTGAAGAGGAGTTGCGCAACGTCAACCTCACTCTCTCGTCCGGGTCCACCAATTTCCAGTGGCAAGACTAAGTCGAGACGACTGGAGGATGAGCACGGATGCAGTGGATGACCAAGATATCCTTTCGGTGTCTCATCTTGCTCTCTGCACTCCACAGTGCGTTGCTGTAACCGCCTTCCTCTCCGTTGAACCGATAGGTTTCTTCCGCAGATTCTGCCGGATCCAGACTTCGCATGCATGGGTAGACACACCCCGGGGGCCAACTGCGTGTGGCATGCACACAGCACAGTGGAGCTAGATGGCCGTCGGTGGCTCTCCTGAGCCAACGCCCTTTTATGGATCTCCATAAGGGTGTCTAGCCACCCGCCTCACCAGTCCCGGAAGGGAGCGGTGGGAGTGCCGGTTTAGTCGCCGGCAACCCGACCCTGAACAGGTTGTACTGGATTACAGGTTACCAGTAGCAGATCTAATGACCTGACCTGACCTGACCTGAGTGTACAGGTGAAGGCAGCCGCAGAGATAGGAAGGGGCAGATTTGTGAATACATCTATAACATAGAGTGCTGATCTTGTACTTTATTCGGTGTGAGACAGGGAGCGAGTGGAGATGTTGCAAAAGAGGGCTGGTGCTCAGATCTTTTCTTTGTGAGGACGAGTCGGGCAGCAGAGTTTTGTATGCGCTGAAGGGACTGAAT
>NC_134898.1:41545359-41560359 GCF_041734735.1 Babylonia areolata | reverse complement strand
AAATCTTCAAACACACATGTGTGTGCACCGTGACACACACACACACACACACACACACACACACACACACACACACACACAGAGAGAGAGAGAGAGAGAGAGAGATTCAAAATCTTTAGTACTCAAGAATAAATAATTTGCCTAGTTTTTCCAATCTGTCTTTGTGACAACCCAAACAATAACGGTAAGACACAACATTAACGATAATGGCATACGACTACTAGTACCACTACTACCACCACCACCCCTGTTACTAATGATGATGATAATAATTACCACCATCATCATTATGAAAATTAATAAAAGGAACACCAGTCACACACTCACACTCACCCCCACACACATACATGGACATACTAATTCCCAAACGCACACATACCCTGTAGACACGCATGCAGTCTAAATATACATAAATATATGTATACATATGCATACATAAACATAATTAGGTATCAAACCACACTGTAGTATATTTCAAATCATACTGTAATATATACATCAGCAGATATTAAAAAAAAGAAAAAAAAAGAAAGAAAAATCAATATTGAAAGTCATGAAGTAAAGGGGCTATGATGGCTGTCAAATTAATCACCACACAAAATACAGAAAAGAGGCATGACTGATATGAGAAATAGATAAAGAGAACAAAGAAACAGTTATATCACTGTACATATACAATAGCGATGACGATTCTGATGCTGATATGGCAGGCAATAACATCCAATCAATGGCGTACGTGTAATACATGAAAATCACAAAAGGTGGAAAATAAGATGAAACACTTAGTGTATGTAAAAGAATAGACAACGCTAGACAGACAGACAGACAGAGAGAGAGAGAGAGAGAGAGAGAGAGAGAGAGAGAGAGAGAGAGAGAGAGAGAGAATCAGAATAAGAATTTTACTTATTCTGATTCTGACTTTAAGAGAGAGAGAGAGAGAGAGAGAGAGAGAGAGAGAGAGAGAGAGAGAGAGAGAGAGTTCAACAATGCACATTTAATAATAATAATAATGGATACTTCTATAGCACTATCCAGGAATCTGCTGTAGGTGCTTTACAAAAACGCTTTTGTTAACATAAAACATTACATCAATGTTACATACACACACCGAAATGTGACCACACACACACACACACACACACACACACACACACACAATGCATACATACATTTTAGCATACATGTGTATCTAACAGCTACCCTAACACATACGCTCACATAGGCAGGTACAAACTTACATAAACACACGCACACACAATACACATTCATATACATGCATGTAGTTATGTACACATACATATGTATACACACATAGTCAAGCACAGCTAGCGCAAATGAAGTGGACCTGCCACAATTGAACTTATTGCTGAGGGAAAAGGTGAGTTTTGAGACGAGATTTAAAAGATGCGAGGGAATCAGAATGACGGAGGTTATCAGGGAGCTTGTTCCACGTCTTTCGCGAGGGAAAGAGACTGGTCTAGGATTACACCAAGACTGCGAACAGAAGGAGAAAGTGAAACAAGTGTGCTATTGATCAGAACAGTTATTTAGTTGCAGCTTGTTGAGAGTCATCCAGTCCATTAGGCCAACAATGCAATCCTGTGTTTGAGTCACCAGTGCATCAAATTCAGCTATGGAAGCCGACTGATAAAGTTGTGTGTCATCAGCAAAGCTTTCGTGCGACATCGCATGATGACTGATGACATCCGACACAGGAGCCGCATACAGCACGAAAAGAACAGGACCTAGGACGGACCCCTGTGGGACACCATATTTTAAGGCAGATACTCTAGAGTATCTACCATTTACACACACTTTCTGTGTACGATCTGACAGGTAAGACGTAATCCATGCTAGTGCAAACATTTGTTCGAAAGACACCGGGACAATATTTATTAATGTGTTTGTTTTCATAAGATAATGAACCGTCATCATCTTATTTTTCATCTTCATCATTATCATGATTCATATCATGGAATCAACCCAGCAATGGACAAAAATGTAACGACATAAAAAAAACAGTGAAAATTGGAATGAGAAAGGTAATTTGATAAAACAAACTAAACAACCAACTGAACAAATACTCGAAGTTCGTATTCGAAAATGTGAAAAATGTTTTTTGTTTTGTTGTTGTTGTTGTTTTTTCTTCGAATGATCTGTTATTCTCATTCCAGATGAAATTTTGGCGAGATTTACCTACACACACGCGAGATTCACACACACACACACACACACACACACACACACACACACACACACACACACACACACACACATGTAAGCACATACAAACACTGTCACAGATATATGCACTTGCGTCACAGCCATTCTATGAATCTATTGATGGGAGCAAGAACGTTATTCCCCTTCCCTATTTTCTGCCTCTGAGACCCTTTCATGATCAGATGAGGTTTCTGGCTTTCTGGCTCTCAGCCAACTCCTGTTGCCTTGAAAACGAAGGCAGTTTTTCAGATCACCAGGGATTTCTAATTGTTCAATGTTTGCATCCCTGACGTGGCCCCAGCCGACGTGTCTGGACACCGTCTGAAAACAGAGCCTCAGTAACGAATCTGGCTGTGAAGCCTTGTGTGTCAGGAAAGCTCGGATCTCTCTGGCGGCGCCCACGTCGTTTTGAGATGGGTATCCTCCTGTGGATGGTGATGGTTTGTCTCTGTCATCTGCTGTCGATCTCTGAACAAGTTCAGGATCAAGACTCAACCGGAAAATAAGACTATTGTTCGTCGCACCAGCATTGTAGAGAAACCTCACGATGTCAGGCTGGTTGTAATGCACTGCCAACCCCATGGCTGTGGTTTGAGTGCAAGTTAAGTTCTCACACACAGAGGGCACTGACATGGACAGCAACCCTGCCTCACATGCTACGGAGAGACATCCATTGTAGTCTGCCCTGAAGCTTGGGATCATCGGCCAATAAAGCCTGTTGAAACATGCCGATCTGACAAGCTGAGTAAGGTACCGTCGCTCGGAAAACATATGCCAAACAGTCTTTCGGATGTTCTTGCTGCCATTGTTCACAAACAGTTTGAACCGTGCAGCTAAACCTGAACGCACAACGTGTTCCAGTACCTCCTCCGGTGCTACAGTGAAGTCTAGCAGCATGTGAAACATTGACAGACTTTCGTTGTTGAAGGAACTGTCGTTGTCCAGTGATGAAGAAAGGTACAGATCCAAAGACACCTCCTGAGGACAATGTTCCAACAATTTCAAAACACTATACCATTTTTCTTCTTTTGCCAGGTACGCTAGTGCATCATTCCAAAATTTCCCATCTAGAACGATCTCCAGATTCAGTTCTGTCGTGCCAAGCAATCGTTCAATTCTGTTGCAGCGCACTGCTGCCACCGCTACACAGTCATACTGTCGCCGATGAAGACAGGCAGTGAGGAACGTGTCCACGTCGTCTTCAGGGATGATGGGCATGTTCGTTATTACATGTCGTACTTGGAAGTTGTACTTCTGCAGCAAGTCTTCAGTCTCTTTGATCCGTTCCGGGATCCAGCTGGGCTCCTCTGCCATCTTTGCACAGATTCTGTACACGTCATGCAATAAATGATACATGTTTAAGTTTTAAGTTTTCATTATTTTCTAGCCTTGATTCTGTGGACTATTCATGTGTACTGGTCACTTTATCTCATGCTGATACCTTCTGCCAGGGATGGAGAGTTTTAGAAATTTTATTGTTACAATATAACGGAATATAAAAATGAAACAACCCCCAAAGAACAAATTTCGGACAGTCAAGCATGATTATTTACAGCACAAACGAGGAGAAAATATGACAGAAATAATAAAGCACTCTTAAACAATTGACATTTCCTGGTACTTTGCACTTTTGGATCCAACAAGATGCAAGGAAGGTTTAAGTGTGTATTGTACATGTGTGGTCAGCTCAGCTGTGTCAAAAACCAAGTATTGTCGATTCAGTTCACCATAACAAACTGTTACAAGTTCTACATAATGAAGGGATAAAGGGAAACTTCTTTTGTTGCCTGAAGTCCATGTATGAGTCTCTTGTTTCATGCGTTCGTTCTAATGGAGAATATTCAGAATTTTTCGACTGCCCTGTAGGTGTAAGACAAGGGTGTGGATTAAGTCCCACTCTTTTCACTTTTTATCAATCAGCTAGCCAACCATCTCAATAGCACTGGAATTCATGGTGTGCAGTTATTACCTACGTACATTGAAATATTCATTTTACTTTTTGCCGATGATGTGGCACTTATTTCAACTCTCACCAGGTGGCCTACAAGCCCAACTCAGTTTTCTTAAAATGTGTTGTAATAGGTTGATTAAATGTTAATATGGATAAAACTAAAATAATGGTATTTAGGAAGGGCGGATATCTCGGATCAAAAGACAAATGGTTTTATGATGGAGAACAATTAGAAATTGTGAACAGCTACTGATATCTTGGATTTACATTTATAACTATGATCGGTGGAAATGTTGTAACTAGCCATTTGGTGATAAAAGCGAAAAAAACACTATCTTTTATGTCGTGCATTTGGGAACTGCAAAGAAATGACTCGAGAAGTATTTTTCAAAATCTGTGATTCAAATATTCAACCAATTTGAATGTAATCAAGCGAAATATGGGGTTTACGACGTTTAAAATTATTGAAAAAAGTACATCTACTTGCCTGCAAACGATACCTAGGTGTACCTCTCAGATCACCCAACATACATTAATTTTATTCAGAGTTAGGACGATATCCCCTTTACATTAATTCATATTTAAAAGCTGTAAGATGATGGTTTATGTTGTTAGAAATGAACGAAAACAGATTACCAAAGCAGGCATAGCTTATTTGATCAAACCTGGACGCAAAGGGTAAAAAAAAAATGGGTTAAGGGATCAGAGAAATTCTAGCTAAAACAGGATTTTATAAAGTATGGCTGAAACACGGAACTGACAACATCAAGAAATTTCTGTCCCAGTTCAAGCAACGTCTGATTGACATGTATTTACAAGAACGGACAGCGTCTGTTAGGGAAAGATATCAATTGTCTAGATCCGTACAAGATGGTTTTGGACATGGGAATTATTTCAAGCATGTAAACATTTGTTGTCTCAGAGTAGCTCTGACACAAACAAGACTTGGTGTGTTGCCACTAAAAAAAAAATATATATAAAATAAAAAAAAATAAAAAAAAACAATGAGAGGTTTTGTCCACTTTGTAAAAATGTTAGCGAGGATGAATACCATATTATCTATGTTTGCCCATTGTATGCTGACTTAAGAAAGTTCCTAGGTTAATTTATCAATGTTTGTATGGACACTCTTTTGTACAAACAGATGTCTCGATCAATAGCAAAATATATCTTCCATTCAGTTAAGATCCGGCAAAAAACATTAAATACTGATTAGTGCATTAGCTTTGATTACTGGTAGGAGTGAATGTGTTACAACTTATAAGCTACCCTGGGGACTATTTTTTGCATGTAACTAGATGCTATGATAAGATTATTGTTATTCATATTGGAATGTACAATGAAGATATTGTTACCACTACTTCGTCCTCATCCCCACCAAGCCCGAATGTAATTGTAATTATGCCTGTGGCCTAAATGGAGTTAATTCGCATTTGCATTCTCTCTCTCTCTCTCTCTCTCTCTCTCTCTCTCTCTCTCTATATATATATATATATATATATATATATATATATATATATATACATGAGAGAGAGATAAGAGAGATGATAACTCCTGACTTTTCAAACTAATCAAACCGCTTTATTTAAAGTCCCTATGAGCATAAGTGGAAACTGGCTTGTATGCGACAAGGTAGCATGAGATAGTACCATATAGTGCAGTCGTAAAATAATGCTGTACAATCATAGATTTATAAACGTGGGGCATGTTCAAAGTGTACAAATTCATGAACATGATATATAAAAACAATTTTAAAAAAATATATATCCGTTCTTTCTCTCTCACATTAACAAGAAGAAGAAGAATATAATATCAATAATGATAGATAATATTGATAGTAATAATAACAATAATGTACAACCGCCTTTAACTGTAAAACTCGGACGCTTCACATGAAAAAAAAAGTTTCAAATTGTATGAACCACTTCTCATGACCACTCTGTCTCCCTCCCCTCCCCGTTTATAATGATAAAATTCTCTCTCTATATATATATATATACAAAGGTTTGAAGAGGCATGAGAACGCAATAGAATTGTTCAATGTCAGAGAGTATGGCAATGACGATTGTTTTTTGTTGCTTGTTCTTTTGTTGATATTTTTCTCTTGGGAGTCTGAATATTTACTTGTTCTCGCAAGACTTTTGTGTCCGTATGTTGTTTGTATGTTAACAATATTCATAACACTATATAAGATAGAAAATCTTTACTTTCGTTTAATCCCTTCAAATGGAGCAATGGCCTTATATTCAATAAATCGGTCGTTCGTCCCTCCCCTCCCCCACCCCCCTTCTCTCATAACGTACACATGTATTGTACATTGTATACGAAGAAAGCTGTCGGTGCCTGTCACATTGACCATCGCCAGTGGTCCGCAGTAGCCGCTGATCGAGAGACCTGGCGACGCACCATCCACCAAGCTGTCTCCTCCTTCGAAAACAACCGCAGGGCCAGCCTTGAGGACAAACGCAGAAGGAGGAAGAACCACGACGCTGCAGCCGCGAACCCAGACCAGACTTTCCCTTGCAACCGCTGCGGCCGACTCTGCTTTTCCCGTATTGGCCTTGTCAGCCATGAGCGTGCCTGCATCAGACGTGGACAACGCCCTTCCTAGATCTTCGTCAGCGAAGCCAGGCCATGACACATGTATGCAAACTGAGTGACGGATTCTGATGTATAAACGAACATGACGCGGAATGTAGTTCCAGGTATGAGCAACACAACAGTGGAAAGAGCGTTTACCATAGGTTCTTGCCCGCATTGACAAGAGGGGTTTTCAGAAAGTAACATTTTAAGTGCCGAGTTTTTGAAGGAGTGTAAGTATTTATAAGGTTTGTAAATATATATATATATATATATATATATATATATATATATATATGTTTTTTTTAAAAAGGGGGGTAGATCAAGTGGAGTGGAAAAAGAGAGAAGCAGAAACACGCAACTTTGTATCCAATACTCGCCTCGATGGGGAGCCAGTGAAAAAAAAAAAAGAGCAAGGCCTTCAAGACTCACTTGTGATACACTTAAAAAAAATCCAATCATTAAAATGTGTTCTGTGTTTGTTATTATAAAGCTTCGGGTTAAAAAGAAAAAAGAACAAAAAAAAAAAAAAAAAAAAGCCCTGAAGACAGATTCGAACCCCGCGTGTTCGGGTGAGAAGAAACTGCCGTACTCAATACACTGTCTTGGCTTCTTAACTGACGTTCAAAAATAATATTTAAAAATGTTTTTTTAAAGGTGATAAATTGATTGCAGTATTGGCATTGAGAACGCTGTTTAAATCTTATTAGTCTGGTGTATCTTGGGCATTCAAAAAATCTTTAAGGACAATTAAGAGTTCTGTTTAAGTCCACGGTAAAGGAGACGTGGCAATCGCCGCAATCACACTGCAACATTTGGCCGTTTTCTCTGGATCTAGATATATAAGTTTAGTTACACCCGCCGGGAATGTACGACACGGTCGATTCAATTTCTGTTTTATGTTCATTCTAGGTTTATAGTTTTAAAGATTATATGAAAATTAAGTACAAGTACTTCTAAACGTCGTATGAATCAGGCAACTTTGTAGCTAATTTTTGCCTCAATGGGTTGCCAGTGCAAAGAACAACACAGCAAAAAATACTCTCCAATCTCCCTTTCCTCCACCCCGAATCTCCGTTTCCCTCTCTCCGTCTGTTCACCACCACACACACTGGACCCCCACACTCCACAATCTCACAACTCCCACACGTGCTTCATCCACTCACGTCACAGCTTTTGACAGCAGCGGAAAGGCAACAGTCCGTTGTTGTGGCGGCCGAGATGGGTCAGACGTCAGTTCTGGACATCAGTGAAGAAAGGAAAAAATGAATAAGTAAATAATGGCAGTATCGTTCTCCATCACGTCCTTCCTACCACTAATATTTTTTTCCTTAACAGAAGAAACCTTAACTGAACAGGTGAACCTTAAAAAAAAAAGTCCATGAGCTGTCAGCCGCGAGTTGTGTTATATACCTATCCATTATTTTATCCATTTATTTTATTAATTGCCCTTCCTACATTTTCATAAATTACTTTGACTGTATCAAAAATGAAAGAATAGCAACAATAGTGCACAAGTCAAATAATCGGTTTTAGGACAAGCCCGGAGTTTCCTATTTAAGGAAGTGTGTGTCTGGGTTTGTTCCAATGTACATCTTATTCACCTGCACACTGGGGAGTGTAAGAACTGATAAAGTTAAAACAACAACAACAACAACAACAAAACAAAGATAGGTAGATCATGTAGGGTGGAAACAGATGAGCAGAATCAGGCAACTTTGTAACTAATTTTTACCTCACTCTCCAACGTCCCTCTCCTCTATCGTAAATCTCCGTTCCCCCTTCTGTCTGTTAACCACCCAACCCACGGGTCCTGTCCCACCACTATCTCTCACTACTCCCACCCGTGCGTCATCCACTCACGTGACGTTATGGTTGCCGGCCTGGGTTAGACGTCAGCGCAGGACATCGGTGTAGAAATGAGAAAATATCTAACTAATGGCGGCACGGTTTTCGATCTTGTCCTTTCATCCCTACTTTCTTCCTCCCCCCCCCCCTCCCCCCCCCTCTCCTCTCTCTCTCTCTCTCCTACAGATGAAATCTTAACTGAACCATAACAAACAAACAAAAAATCTATTCATCCAGTTAACTTACTATTTTCATGAAATACTTTGCCCAAATCAAAACTGAAAGAATAGCGACTCTAGAGAGTGCACGTATCAAATGACTGGTACAAGGACAGGCCCTGGGCCTTCCTTTTGAAGAACTATGTCTCTGGGTTTGTCATTTACTTGTGTGCTAGCTAGCGTATGTTCCTCATTAAGATAGTGTCAGTTTGTTTTTGTTTTTATAAAAATTAAATCTTACACACAAAAACAACTTTTAGATAGGTCGGAAGCAATGAAAAAGGAACCCTTTTTCTATTTCTCATTTTTACTAGACTAAGTTAACCAAACGCGTTCAGTGTGTTAGAGATGAAGGAACTTATTAAAAAAAAAATTAAAAATAAAGAGGTAGGCTGGTACTCACAATGAAGTTGTCACTCACAAGCAAATCACTCGGCTCAGTCGGTTGTGGAGTTTTCAGTAGCATGAACTTTGTCAGGTGGACTCCTTTTATAGCCAAGTGGTTATCAATGTTTGCATGGTGTCTGTGTGTGTGTTATCAGAGATTACCGGTTCTACACTGCCTGCCCATGCCCAGTTGGTTTTGCGTAACGGAGTGGACAATTGAGTAATAGATTAAAACTGCTAATGGGATGGACAGTGAAGTTTTTATCAGTCTGCTGTCTTCGCGTCACTTGATTATTTTATATAAAATATTCGAAATATTGATTTGTACTCTGAGTCATTTCCCCCTGTCTGTATGTTTGTGTGGATAGAAGCGAAAGTTTAGTTGTTTTGTTCAAACATTCATAAGTGTCACATTGGTAACAGAGAAGAACAAATCCATCATTGTAGACTTCGCTTAAATATGAGTAATCTTAATCAAGATTTGTTTGATCGTCATCTCCGACTGGATATAAATTGTTCTTGTGGATATCCTGCAGAGACAGTCGAACGCTTTATTTTACAATGCCCAAATTACAACAATATAAGAGAGAACACAATTGCTACTCCCCCTGTAAATAATACAAACTTAAATACTTTATAACGAGGTGACCCTATTATTAGTTCCCTTGAGAATGAACACATATTCTTGACTGTACAAGACTTTATTGGACAACCAAAGGATTCAAGACTTGAAAAGATACACAACAAATTATTCTCTGCAGTAATATAGAAAATTTATTTTGATGAATGGCCCCGGGTTCTCTCTCTCTCTCTCTCCCTCCCTCCCCCACCAAATTACATTTTAGGTGATGTTCACTTTCCAGTGTATTATTACTGTTGTTGTTATTATTATCATTGATAATGTTATTGTTGTTGTTGGTGGTGTTGTTGTTGTCAGTGGTAGTTGTAGTAATAGTAGGTTTTTTTTGGTTTTTTATGGTTTTCTTTTTTTTATTGTTTAGTTTAGTTTTGTCTTACACTTCAACTTTCTTTACATAACCAAATATTGTATGTATTTCAGCCATTGCGTTAATATATTAATTGCTTGTGACCTATAAACGAGCACGATGTAAGCTCAGGCTTGTTGTTGCTCAAGTTTTCTTAATTCAACGCTGTATTTCACCTTGTTTCTTTATATTAAAAAAAAAAATGTCTAAAGGAAATGTCACAGTAATAGTAGGTGGAGGATTAGTAGTTCTTGTAGTGTGTGTGTGTGTGTGTGTGTGTGTGTGTTCCTCTTCAGTTTTACGTCTTTCCACTTGAAGTGATATTAGAAATGTGTGTGTGTGTGTGTGTGTGTGTGTGAAAACAATGGCACAATATATAGTACACATTCGTTCATTCAAAATGTGTCCAGGGTAAATCTGACGCGGTACTTGCTTACACTATGCTACACCTACTCTTCTTGATCCAGTTGCATTGCTCGGACGGAAGAGCCTAGTATGGTCGTAACCCACTACTAACTGTGTGTGTAGTACGGAACTGACCAATGGCGTAGTTCGGTCAACGTAGGTATTTAGTCAAGTGTAACTGTCAAAAAGTTAGAACCTAGCAATGCAACTGGCTCCTGGTGTTCCCATGTGTCTTTCTTCAGTTGAGTATTGTTCATTGTTGTCTGCTTACTTTGGGGACGGAGAGGACGAGTAGGGAACACGTGTCATTGCAGACGTAGTATTGAGTATGCATGCATCCTCAAACCTTCACTCACACACACTTTTGTTTCTAATCGTCTCTTTCCTCTACTCCCCTTCAGTGTCTCTACCTCCCTTCAGTGCCTCTACCTCCCCTACACTGTCTCTACCTCCCCTTCAGTGTCTCTGCCTCCCCTACAGTGTCTCTTTCTCCCTCCCCTTCAGTGTCTCTCTCTCTCCCTCCACTTCAGTGTCTCTCTCTCCCTCCCCTTCAGTGTCTCTCTCTCCCTCCCCTTCAGTGTCTCTCTCTCCCTCCCCTTCAGTGTCTCTCCCTCCCCTTCAGTGTCTCTCTCTCCCTCCCCTTCAGTGTCTCTACCTCCCCTTCAGTGTCTCTACCTCAACTTCAGTGTCTCTCTCTCTCTCCCCTTCAGTGTCTCTGCCCTTGTTCAGTGTCTCTCTCTACCCCCCCTTCAGTGTCTCTACGTCCACTTCAGTGTCTCTCTCTCCCTCCCCTTCAGTGTCTCTATCTCCCCTTCAGTGTCTCTACCTCCCCTTCAGTGTCTCTCCCTCCCCTTCAGTGTCCCTACCTCCCCTTCAGTGTCTCTACCTCCCCTTCAGTGTCTCTACCCCCGTTCAGTGTCTCTCCCTCCCCTTCAATGTCTCTCTACCTCCCTCCCCTTCAGTGTCTCTACTTCCCTTCAGTGTCTCTACCTCCCTTCAGTGTCTCTCTCTCCCTCCCCTTCAGTGTCTCTACCTCCCCTTCAGTGTCTCTCTCTCCCTCCCCTTCAGTGTCTCTCCCTCCCCTTCAGTGTCTCTCTCCCCCTCCCCTTCAGTGTCTCTCCCTCCCCTTCAGTGTCTCTACCTCCCCTTCAGTGTCTCTCTCTCCCTCCCCTTCAGTGTCTCTCTCTCCCTCCCCTTCAGTGTCTCTCTCTCCCTCCCCTTCAGTGTCTCTCTCTCCCTCCCCTTCAGTGTCTCTACCTCCCCTTCAGTGTCTCTACCTCCACTTCAGTGTCTCTCTCTCTCTCCCCTTCAGTGTCTCTGCCCTTGTTCAGTGTCTCTCTCTACCTCCCCTTCAGTGTCTCTACGTCCACTTCAGTATCTCTCTCTTCCTCCCCTTCAGTGTCTCTATCTCCCCTTCAGTGTCTCTCTCTCTCTCTCCCCTTCAGTGTCTCTACTTCCCCTTCAGTGTCTCTCCCTCCCCTTCAGTGTCTCTACCTCCCCTTCAGTGTCTCTACCTCCCCTTCAGTGTCTCTACCCCCCTTCAGTGTCTCTCCCTCCCCTTCAGTGTCTCTCTCTCCCTCCCCTTCAGTGTCTCTACTTCCCTTCAGTGTCTCTACCTCCCCTTCAGTGTCTCTACTTCCCCTTCAGTGTCTCTACCTCCCCTTCAGTGTCTCTATCTCCCCTTCAGTGTCTCTACCTCCCCTTCAGTGTCTCTACCTCCCCTTCAGTGTCTCTCTCTACCCCCCTTCAGTCTCTCTACCCCCCATTCAGTGTCTCTGCCACTTTGTTAGGAAAAACAAATAACACTGCATACAGGAAAAAATACACACACACAAAAAAAAGTGTGGCGCTGTAGTATAGCGACGCGCTGACCCTGGGGAGAGTAGCCCGAATTTCACACAGAGATATCTGTTGTGATAAAATGAAATACAAATACAAATCCAAGTCCATGTCAGCGTTCGGTGAATTATGGAAATAAAATCATTCCCAGCATGAACTCCCCAAAAACCCAGACAACGGAGAATGACTGCCAATACGGCGGGGATGAAAACGGCCATACATGTAAAAGCTCACTCGTGTATACGAACATGCTAGTCGCAGCCTACGAAAGAACGGAAAAAAGAGAAGAGAAGACGGCGACCAGACAGGAGGCGCGTTTCTTGCACGCTAGGTAGGCGGGGTTCTCGCGAGACAAGCTAGGAGGGTGCGTTTTCTTTTTACCACCTCCCGGCAAGAATGGCTTGGTTCTCGCGAGTCAAGGCTATACTAGGTAAGCCTTAAGAGCAACTTTGCCGCGATCTAAAATTTACTTCTCGCCTCGCATTCGTTTCGTTGCGCGTGTTCTCCTCGCCCTCGCCTCCAGCTTTTCGCCACTTGCGCGCATGCTTGCTAGTGATTAAGCGACACGTCTCTAGTGTGGGGGAGGATAAGTTTGGAGAGTTTGTGCGAGAGAGAAAGAACTGATATGTGGTTTTAATTATGTGTCGTATTTCTTTCGTTTTGAGGGTGCTCCCCCCACCCCCTTATATATATATAGTTTTATGAATTAATGTAAAACAAGACTGATATTGTACTACCTGTCCTGTGCTACATTGTCATCCACAAGCCAGCATTCATTGTACTGTTTATGATGACATTAAACTGATGTAACTGATTGATTGATGTATATTAGAGTGTATTTTATGTGATTGTATTTTATGTGATTGATTGGTTGGTTGATTGATTGATTGACTGACTGATTTATTTATTAAATGACTGATTGATTGATTGATTGATTGATTGGGATTGTATGGGATTGATTGATTGATTGATTGATGAATACTAGGTTGGACGTTCCTGCGAATTTTTGCCTGGGACAACTCTCTTGTTGCCGAAGGTTCTTATAAGTGCGCTTTGTGCATACTATATACAGGACCTTTGTTTATCGCCTCATCCGATTCACTATCGTCCAGACCACCACACACAAGTTCTAATGGAGGGGAAGACAATTCTGGCAAGTGCGAGATTCGATCCAGTTCTCTCCCTTCCCGCGTGGATGCGTTCCCCACTAGGCAACCACTCCACGTGACGGGAATCAAAGACTCATCCCTGTCAGAGCGCCACATCTTCAGTTTACGACCATCATCAAACTTTTCATTAACGAGACTTTCTTTTTCTTCTTCTTCTTCTTCTTTTTTTTTTTTTTTTTTTTTTTTTTTTTTCGTATTTTTGATATATCGAAACATACACTGCACTGCAGCAGCCATCGTTAATCTTCGCGTCAACGGACGGCAACACCATCACCCGTGGCAGGTTTCAATCGAAACAAGCACCGATCCACACACCACATTATCCGCGCACCCACCCACCCACCACGTTACCCATCATGTGACGTGCGTGCGCGAGGACCAATGGGGCTGGCAAAGACCAGACACCTTCCCAACAACCGTCGTCAGCTTCCGCCCCCCCCCCCCCCCCTCACACACACACACACCCTCCGCCTCCCTTGCAGTGCTGGCTTCTAGTCTCCCTTGCCCTGATTTCTTCTCGTTCGGTCGCGCCGTGGTGGAGAGTGTGCGTGAGTGTATAGTCTGCAGTTTGCAAAGGACATGCAAAAATTTGGAAGGATTCGTGAACGTCAGTTTCTCGAAAAAGTTGTGAGGCTATTTGAGAAGAGCGACAACATTGAAAATTGTGTTTTGTTGTAAGGGCTTTTAGAAACAGCCCCTACGGTGTCGTAAACTGTTTTGATTGTGAGGGGAGTGTTTAGAGCTACAATGTCGAATATGTTGTTGTTTTCTTGATTGTTTCTGGACGGGCTGTATATTTTCAGAACTTAGTGTTCACGACAAGAGTGGAAGTATTTTTTTACAGTCCGTTGAGCAGTTCCAGTGCGTGTCGACACGGGTAGGGCCATGGCACAGGTGGGTAGAATCAGAATACCTTTATTATCTCAGTAGAGATATAATCAAGTGTGGTGAAGTCTGTGATACATGCAGATTACAAGCAGAGCGGGGAAATTTGGCATACAACATATATAACAAACTTAGTCATAAAAAGCAAGCCCGAAAAAAAAATATATTAACTTTCCATAATTCACACACACACACACACACACACACACACACACACACACACACACACACACACATGCGGTTATGCACGCACCCATTCACCCTCATTGTCTATGCACATGCGTAACATATCAGATATGGTGGTGAAGTCAATATAAAGGAATACTAACATGTAAACCACACAACCAAATTTAAAACAAATAAGACATAAGAGCATCACTTACAGACACATATAACATCAATTCAGTTATGAAAACATCAGTTACATCAGTAAGATCAGCATCTTTTTAAAACATATCAGCCCAAATTCAGGCTTGATGAAAAGAGCTTTTTTATTTCCAATGTCCTCT
>NC_134898.1:41535359-41540359 GCF_041734735.1 Babylonia areolata | reverse complement strand
ATCCTTTAAACTGGCACTCAGAACCCTCTCCCCCTCCCTCCACCCCTTCATCTGTGTGTGTGTGTGTGTGTGTGTGTGTGTGTGTGTGTGTGTGTGTGTGTGTGTGTTTCGAGACCCTGTCTCCATCTGTCTCTGTGAACAACACGCAGGATTTGTCGAGAAAATCGCTTTGGCTTGTTGAGAAAAGAAACATCACATCTCACTCCGAAATAACTGGAGGGGGGACGGTGAGGAGGGAATCTGACGGTTGGGGAGGAAAACGACATTGATATCTGGCAGTATAGTTCCCAACACACCACAATGTTGTCTGCCAGACCTGGTGGTGTTAACTCCATGGAGCGATAAATCCTTTCTCGATCCCACCCAACTTTAGACTCCCAGCTGACAGAAAACACCAGCTTCGACAAGCGCTTTGGACCGATTTATCTCCAGCTACGTCGATCGCTGGGCATTTTGGTCTCTGGATCTTTGGCTGCAGAGGAGTAGAGGAGGGGAGAAGACAGGGATAGAGGGAAGGCTGATGGTTATTCACCCTTTTTTGTTTCTTCTTCTTCTTCTTCTTCTTCTTCTTCTTCTTCTTCTTCTTCTTCATCATCACCATCTTCTTCTTCTTCATCATCATCATCTTCTTCTTCTTCTTCTTCTTCTTCTTCTTCTTCATCATCATCATCTTCTTCTTCTTCTTCTTCTTCTTCTTCGCCGAGTCTATATTTCTATGTCTTTTGTCGAAAGTTTCGGTCAAATGTCTGTGTCTTTTAAAAGACAAGGAACTGGTTGTTATAGTTTGAAAGAGTAGATGTTTTATCTTCGTTCTCTTACAGTAAAAACATTATACATTTGCTGCTGTATATTCGTTTCGTACGGGAATGGGAAGAATGGATACAGACTAGCCATCGCTTTGAATTGTATGTCCAGTTCAAAAGAATATTGAAGGTTGAGCCATATGTGGACTGCAAACAGTTACACTGTTACAAGATTGCATATGCTCATTTCAGATTTGGTTTTTCACCCATGAAAAAGTTTTACTCTCATAGGTTTCGGTACCGAGCAGTACTGTTCAAACTACGCAGCTGAGGTTCAGGCGCTCATACAGGCCGCTTCAATGGTTCACGACTCGGAGAGCGAATGCCCACAAGTTGTCTTTCTGACAGATGCGTTGTCTGTCCTGGAAGCCCTTGCAAGAGATAAACTTCCTCGTCTCAAGGAGAAACTACAAGAAGTTGCCCAGCAACGACGAGTAGTCCTGCAATGGGTTCCAGCCCACTGCGGAATTCCAGGCAACGAAATTGCGGACCAGCTCGCCAAACTTGGAGCGAAAGAAAGACAACCAAACAACAGTGTTAGCTTCGCTGAAAAGAAGACCCTCGTGAAGGCAGCACTACGACCACAAGCCACAAGGGATGCATATCACGAGCTTGAACGCTGGCAGCAGGTAGCAATTATGCGCTTACGCACAGGACACTGCCGCCTTAACGCGCACATGTTCAAGAAGCTGAAGCTGGCACCATCACAGACCTGTCCCTGTGGTCTTGAAGACCAAACACCAGAACATGTTCTGCAGACTTGTCCCCTCCACCAGGGACTGAGAGACACCGTGTGGCCAGAAGCGACCCCACTACGCACCAAGCTCTACGGCTGCAGACAAGACCTGGAAGCCACGACGACATTTGTCTCGCAGGCCAGCCTGACTCTGTGACAAGTGCGACCGAAAAAAAAAAAAAAAAAAAAAAAAAAAAAAAAAAAAAAAAAGGTACCGAGCAGATCTATCTCTTCAGCAGATACTAAGCCACAATATGTAAGTCTGAAATCGAAGATGAAAACCATGTTTTGTTTGTCTGTTCAGCTTATGTAGCTTTACCCAACAACTTCTTTCAGGCTGAGTTCGAGACTTATAATTTGCCTGCCTGCATTGATGGGAGCTGATGACGACGAGACCGTGTCAAAGCTTTTACGCGTTCTGTACAGAGTTTTTTAACTCTCTCCATACGAACGGCGAAAGAGACGACGTTAACAGCGTTTCACCCCAATTACCACCATCAAAATATTGCAAGCGGAAGGCTCTTATACTGAAGACGTGAATGTTGACAAAGAATACCACAATTCTGACGACGGAAGCTAAAGGTTGGGTCATTGAGACACCCACTGGACAACCGAGGTGTCTGTGGAGAGGAGAAGAGAGGACTGGCCGTACTGAGTGAGTTAATTGCGCTCGGAGCGTACACGTTGAAGTTGGCTTCCAATTTGCGTCGCAGCATTCCTTTCCGATACTCGTGTTGTTAGTGTGAATTATCCTCTGCTACGCTTCACGACACTGTCTGTCTACTTGAAAATGATTTTGTTAACGCTCAATGACCTATCCCCCAACTCCCCATTGCAATGAACCTTATGTGTTTCTTCAATCAAACATCATCATCTCTATTTATGTACTTAGTTTTGGTTGTGTTTTTCTTTTGTCTTGTTTACTGTATCGTTAGATAAAGTTTCATTTCTTTAGTTATTTACGCCTCCATGTGTTTATTCTTTCTTTGTTGTGCCACTGCAGTGCTTTGCCACATTTCCTTCTTATCCACATCGTTTTTGTTTGGAAAAAAAAAACACAACAGAAATAAACAAAGGAAAAAGGATCACAAACATGTTCAGAATATAACGGACATCCCTTCTAATGCATGCTTCTATCTGCAACACAATCAGCTAAGAAAAATATTTATGTGTGAAGAAAATAGAAATAGCTCCCAAAGAAACCGAGTAAGATATGAACTTAAATCTGAGAGCAAAATATATCACAGTGCCTTCATTTCTCCAAAGGAAAAAGGGAGATTGTTGTGCATTGAAAGTCTCACGTGTCTGTTTCAGGGTGGTTTGGATGACCTTGCTGTGCATTGAAAGTCTCACGTGTCTGATTCAGAGTGGTTTGGATAACCTTGCTGTGCATTGAAAGTCTCACGTGTCTTTCAGGGTGGTTTAGATGACCTTGCTGTGCATTGAAAGTCTCACGTATCTGTTTCAGGGTGGTTTGGATGACCTTGCTGTGCATTGAAAGTCTCACGTGTCTGTTTCAGGGTGGTTTGGATGACCTTGTTGCGCATTGAAAGTCTCACGTGTCTGTTTCAGGGTGGTTTGGATGACCTTGTTGTGCATTGAAAGTCTCACGTGTCTGTTTCAGGGTGGTTTGGCTGACCTTGCTGTGCATTGAAAGTCTCACGTGTCATTCAGAGTGGTTTGGATGACCTTGCTGTGCATTGAAAGTCTCACGTGTCTGTTTCAGAGTGGTTTGGATGACCTTGCTGTGCATTGAAAGTCTTACATGTCTGTTTCAGAGTGGTTTGGATGACCTTGTTGTGCATTGAAAGTCTCACGTGTCTGTTTCAGAGTGGTTTGGATGACCTTGCTGTGCATTGAAAGTCTCACGTGTCTGTTTCAGGGTGGTTTGGATGACCTTGCTGTGCATTGAAAGTCTCACGTGTCTGTTTCAGGGTGGTTTGGATGACCTTGCTGTGCATTGAAAGTCTCACGTATCTGTTTCAGGGTGGTTTGGATGACCTTGCTGTGCATTGAAAGTCTCACGTGTCTGTTTCTGGGTGGTTTGGATGACCTTGCTGTGCATTGAAAGTCTCACGTATCTGTTTCAGGGTCGTTTGGATGACCTTTCTGTGCATTGAAGGTCTCACGTGTCTGTTTCAGGGTGGTTTGGATGACCTTGTTGCGCATTGAAAGTCTCACGTGTCTGTTTCAGGGTGGTTTGGATGACCTTGCTGTGAATTGAAAGTCTCACGTGTCTGTTTCAGGGTGGTTTGGCTGACCTTGTTGTGCATTGAAAGTCTCACGTGTCTGTTTCAGGGTGGTTTGGATGACCTTGTTGCGCATTGAAAGTCTCACGTGTCTGTTTCAGGGTGGTTTGGATGACCTTGTTGCGCATTGAAAGTCTCACGTATCTGTTTCAGGGTGGTTTGGATGACCTTGCTGTGAATTGAAAGTCTCACGGGTCTGTTTCAGGGTGGTTTGGCTGACCTTGTTGTGCATTGAAAGTCTCACGTGTCTGTTTCAGGGTGGTTTGGATGACCTTGTTGCGCATTGAAAGTCTCACGTGTCTGTTTCAGAGTGGTTTGGATGACCTTGTTGCGCATTGAAAGTCTCACGTGTCTGTTTCAGGGTGGTTTGGATGACCTTGTTGCGCATTGAAAGTCTCACGTGTCTGTTTCAGGGTGGTTTGGATGACCTTGTTGCGCATTGAAAGTCTCACGTGTCTGTTTCAGGGTGGTTTGGATGACCTTGCTGTGCATTGAAAGTCTCACGTGTCTGTTTCAGGGTGGTTTGGATGACCTTGCTGTGCATTGAAAGTCTCACGTGTCTGTTTCAGGGTGGTTTGGATGACCTTGCTGTGCATTGAAAGTCTCACGTGTCTGTTTCAGGGTGGTTTGGATGACCTTGCTGTGAAGAATCCAAGTGCAGAGTTGGCTCAGTGATAACGCGTCCGCTTAGGAAGCGAGAGAATCTGAGTGCACTAGTTTGGATTCCACGCTCGCCAGAAATATCTCCCCCTTCTCTGGACCTTGAGTGTGGTGGTCTAGACGCTAGTCATTCGGATGAGACCCGGAAGTCCTGTGTGCAGCATGCACCTAGCGCGCGTAAAAAGGACTCACAACAACAAAGGGGGTGTCCCTGGCGAAAATGTTGTGGAAAAATCCACTTCGGTTGGAAAACAAAGTAATATACACGCAAGCAGAAACAAAAGACACTTGAAAGGGTGGTGCTTTCGCTGTAGCGACGCGTTCTTCCTGTGGGGAGCAGTCTGAAATTTCACACACAGAAATCTGTCGTGGCAAAAAAAAAAAAAAAAAAAAAAGCAATACAATACAATACAATTAAAGGTGTGGTGTTTGTGTGTTTCAGGGCGGGTGGGGGGTGAGCGGGAGGACGGGGTGGGGGTTGAGGTGCGTGCTGTGGTGCGTGCTGCCTCTGGCTGCTGCTGCCACGACCCTGCTTCACAACACAGGTAAGAT
>NC_134898.1:41525359-41527859 GCF_041734735.1 Babylonia areolata | reverse complement strand
GTAGGTCATGTTAGGCACCCTGAGAGGAGGAGCTGATAGAACTCACACACCCTCCTCCTTTGGTCCATGGAAAGTCGGTCACACTCTGAGAGGAAGTAGTAGAGGTCACGCCCTCCTGAGGGGCTGTGGCCGGGAAAAATAGGTCACGTCCATTAGAATGAGTAGGACACACATAGATTGTGAAGGTAGAAAAAGCAGGTCGCACTCTGTTGGAAAGTAGGTCACAGTCTTGCAGGAACGGGGGTAGCGGCAAGGCAGCTCACAAACCTGTATAATAGTATGTTAAAGGTTTTGGACGAGAACAGTAGGTAATAACGATTGCAGTCATCAGTAGAAACCCTTTAGAAGTTTGTGTTTAACGTACGTTAGATCAGAACAAGCACTACGACTGAACATCACCGAAGTGACTCGGCAGCAGTGCAGGGTCTTCTCTAGTGTGTGGCCTCCTAGCTAGCGACATAACGTTGATTGTTCCCTTGGGACTGCCGATGTTGAGACTGCGACAGACGTGCCTGCGTGTGGCCGTGTGTGTGGGGACTCGGGATGAGCGGCGTGGGAGTAACGCTACTGAAACAGTAAAGATGATGGGGCAGACCCCCCCCCCCCCCCCCCCCCCCCCGCCCCACACCTGCTACCCCCTTCTCTCCACACCCACTCCCGATGGGGGGGGGGGGGGGAGAGAGAGAATGTAGAGAGATAAAATATCATATGAAAAATAGGTCATAGCCTTGAAAAAAGTAGGGCACATCTTTAGGGGTGAAGAAAAACAGTGTCACACTATGATTGTGGGAAAACAAGGTCACAACCCCGTTCTCTTCAAAAAACAAACAACAACAACAACAACAACAAAAACCAACACGTACCTGGAGAGAGGGGGGTACCGGGTGGAAGTGGGGGAGGGAGCAAATTCTAGGGGAAAACAGGTCACAGCCGGGAGGGGGAAAGTCACAGTCTCATGCTCACCAAAATAAACGCGCGCCTTTGTGGGAAAGTAGGTCGCAGGCAGGCTTCCTCGTTTTCACAAACACCGTGGCCTGGGAAGTCAAGCCATTAAGACTGAGTGAAGTAACGTTCACACCTTCGTTCTCTTTAACATGCCCGGGGGGTTAGTGTGAGGGTGGGAGAGAGAGAGAGAGAAAAAAAAAAGTTTCAGTTTCAGTTTCAGTTTCAATAGCTCAAGGAGGCGTCACTGCGTTCGGACAAATCCATATACGCTAGCTACACCACATCTGCCAAGCAGATGACTGACCAGCAGCGTAACCCAACGCGTTTAGTCAGGCCTTGAGAAAAAAAAGGAAAAAAAAAAGTAAATAAATAATAGATAAATGCATAAAAAGGAACTACTACTACTAATAATAATATGTATAAGGCGCAAAAACTTGATGAAGTCAACTATAAGCGTACAAAATAAATAAATGAATAAATAAATAAAATAAAATAAATAAATAAATAATAACCATAATAACTTTAAAAAAATAAATAAATAAACAAATAATAATAATAATAATAATAATAATAATAATAATAATAATAATAATAACAATAATAATAATAATTTATTTGACTGACCAAATATTCAAAGTGAATGGATTGGCCAATGATCTGTTAGAATTTCTCCTCTCCCCTCTGTTCCCCCTCCTCCACCACCTTACCCTCCATTCTTCTAAATTTTCTTCTTCTTCTTCGTGTTTTTTCTTCTATTAGGCCAATTACTTTGGTGATAATAAATTTAATCTCATGTTAATATTGATATTAGCATTATTTTACTATATTATGTACTGTTTGTTTATTTGTTTTATTTCATTATTTCATTACTTAATGTTTATGAATGTTATTTGATACAAGTCATCAGCCGTCATGATAAAATTGAAGTGCAACGTTGTGAGCACAGTATAAGCTTTAAGCTTGTTGATGCTCTTTTGTTATTCATTGCATTGTAATCATGTGTATTGTTGAATAATTAAAGATTATTTAAACCAACAATAATATAAAATTAAATAAGATTTCAAAAAGTGAGTAACCGAATGTATCAAACACACGTTGCCTGGGAGTGGGGAGCAGGAAGGAAGGTGAGAGGGTAGGACACACTCTTTATCAAGCATCCCCCTTGGGGGAGTTAGGTCACATGCTCATTAAATTAACAAACACGCCTCTTGGTTTGAGAAAGAGCAGGACACAGACTCTATCTGTGGTGCAGAAAAAAAATGGGTCATACTTTATCAAACACGCTTCTAGTGTGTGTGGGGAAAAAAAGTAGGTCAGACTTTATCAAACACATTTCAGGCGTGGAAAAAAATGGGTCATACTTTATCAAACATGCTTCCCTTGTGGGGAAAGTAGGTCAGACGCTACCAAACACGTTTCCGATGCGGAAATAATGAGTCATGCTTTATCAAACATGCTTCGGTGTGGGAAAAACTTAAAAGTAGGTCAGACGCAACCAAACACGTTTCCGATGCGGAAATATTGGGTCATGCTTTATCAAACATGCTTCCGGTGT
>NC_134898.1:41507859-41512859 GCF_041734735.1 Babylonia areolata | reverse complement strand
CTGTAATGTGTTGTGGAAGGGTTGTGGTGTGACAGTACTGTAATGTGCTGTGGAAGGGATGTGGTGTGACAGTACTGTAATGTGCTGTGGAAGGGATGTGGTGTGACAGTACTGTAATGTGCTGTGGAAGGGATGTGGTGTGACAGTACTGTAATGTGCTGTGGAAGGGATGTGGTGTGATACAGTACTGTAATGTGCTGTGGAAGGGATGTGGTGTGACACAGTACTGTAATGTGCTGTGGAAGGGATGTGGTGTGACACAGTACTGCAATGTGCTGTGGAAGGGATGTGGTGTGATACAGTACTGTAATGTGCTGTGGAAGGGATGTGGTGTGACAGTACTGCAATGTGCTGTGGAAGGGATGTGGTGTGACACAGTACTGTAATGTGCTGTGGAAGGGATGTGGTGTGACACAGTACTGTAATGTGTTGTGGAAGGGTTGTGGTGTGACACAGTACTGTAATGTGTTGTGGAAGGGATGTGGTGTGACAGTACTGTAATGTGCTGTGGAAGGGATGTGGTGTGACAGTACTGTAATGTGCTGTGGAAGGGATGTGGTGTGACAGTACTGTAATGTGCTGTGGAAGGGATGTGGTGTGACAGTACTGTAATGTGCTGTGGAAGGGATGTGGTGTGATACAGTACTGTAATGTGCTGTGGAAGGGATGTGGTGTGACACAGTACTGTAATGTGCTGTGGAAGGGATGTGGTGTGATACAGTACTGTAATGTGTTGTGGAAGGGATATGGTGTGACACAGTTCTGTAATGTGTTGTGGAAGGGATATGGTGTGACACAGTACTGTAATGTGCTGTGGAAGGGATGTGGTGTGATACAGTACTGCAATGTGCTGTGGAAGGGATGTGGTGTGACACAGTACTGTAATGTGTTGTGGAAGGGATATGGTGTGACACAGTTCTGTAATGTGTTGTGGAAGGGATATGGTGTGACAGTACTGTAATGTGCTGTGGAAGGGATGTGGTGTGACACAGTACTGTAATGTGCTGTGGAAGGGATGTGGTGTGACACAGTACTGTAATGTGCTGTGGAAGGGATGTGGTGTGATACAGTACTGTAATGTGCTGTGGAAGGGATGTGGTGTGACACAGTACTGTAATGTGCTGTGGAAGGGATGTGGTGTGACAGTACTGTAATGTGCTGTGGAAGGGATGTGGTGTGACAGTACTGTAATGTGTTGTGGAAGGGATGTGGTGTGACACAGTACTGCAATGTGTTGTGGAAGAGATGTGGTGTGATACAGTACTGTAATGTGCTGTGGAAGGGATGTGGTGTGACACAGTACTGCAATGTGCTGTGGAAGGGATGTGGTGTGACACAGTACTGTAATGTGCTGTGGAAGGGATGTGGTGTGATACAGTACTGTAATGTGTTGTGGAAGGGATGTGGTGTGACACAGTACTGCAATGTGTTGTAGAAGGGATGTTGTGTGACACAGTACTGCAATGTGTTGTGGAAGAGATGTGGTGTGATACAGTACTGCAATGTGCTGTGGAAGAGATGTGGTGTGACACAGTACTGCAATGTGTTGTAGAAGGGATGTTGTGTGATACAGTACTGTAATGTGTTGTGGAAAGGATGTGGTGTGACACAGTACTGTAATGTGCTGTGGAACGGATGCGGCGTGACAGTACTGTAATGTGCTGTGGAACGGATGTGCTGTGATGTGGTACTGGATTGTGTAACGGCAAGTATGTGGTGTAACATAGTACTATAATGTGATTTGGAAGGTATGTGTTTTGATGTGGTACTGTAATGTATCGGATTCGGATGGTTTATTCAAAAAAGGCCTTAGCCCCTTTTGAAAGGATGGTGTGTAAACTTATTTCGAAAACATTATGACATACAGTATGTGATACAATAAAACAAAACAATACATAGACTGATAATCAGGAACAACTAAATGACCGGATTTTGAAGGCTGTGTACAAATAAGTTGCAAACTGTCTGACTTCTTCTTCACGGCGTGACGTCATAAGCAAACATAGAAGGCTGAAAGTAATATTTCTGGGGCATGAAATTATACCTTAGTTCCCATAACTTTGGACAACAAAACATGAAATGTAATTCGTTTTCTTCTGCATTTGTGCACGTGGACAAATGATATCAAGATCACTATGCTGTCTGTATCGAAAATGATGAATTGCAATATCTGAAAGCCCAAACCTAAATCTTGTTATGACATATTTTAAATGTTTTGCCACATTCATGTATAAATACGTTGGGACACAATGTAAAGAGCTGATCTGATAACACACATGAAATCTATCACTTTCTTGCACATGGGCATCCCATTCTTGCCATCTACGATCAGTTAGTCTGGTGCGGAGACTAGGAATAAATCCTGAGATATCCCCCACCCCCTTGGTAAAGCCAAACAAATCCTATACCTATTTCATACAGTTAAACTCTCACTTTTGTAATGTGTCTATACAAAGTGAAATGTGGGTGTGGCAGCGGCCCTGTCTCTGCACTGTGCTGTGACTTTGCACTCTTCGCCTGACATGCCCAGTCCATTTCCACCGCCTTTCCATGATTGATATTCCATTGTTCTCTTAACTGCACTGGGCGAGTAGTTATTGATCAGATCTTTTAAATCTCGTCTCACAACACCTTTTCTCTCAGTAGTAAGTTCAATTGTGACAGGTCCACTTCCTTTGCGTTTGCTGTGTTTGACTATGTATGTATACATATGTATGTGTACATAACTACATGCATGTATATGAATGTGTATTGTGTGTGCGTGCGTTTATGTAAGTTTGTGCCTGCCTGTGTGTGCGTATGTGTTAGGGTAGCTGTTAGATACACATGTATTGTTAAAATGTGTGTGTGTGTGTGTGTGTAGTCATATTTTGGTATGTGTATGTAACATAGATGTAATGTTTTATGTTAACAAAGCGTTTTTGTAAAGCACCTAGAGCAGATTTCTGGATAGTGTGCTATATAAGTATCCATTATTATTATTATTATTATTGGGCCAAAAGATTCTCAGGATTCGTCGCGGATTTATCATGCGGGCGTGTACGGGCATGATGTAATATAGTGTGGTGTAGTGTGATACGATATAAGTTTGTGTCCATAGGAAACATTTCCTAATCGATGCTGTTTACCGTTTTTTGTTTTTTTTTTGTTTTTTGTTTTTTGTTGTTTGTTTGTTTTATCGGACTCGGGGTTTGATTAAGAAATTATGTAAAATCAGTGCGAACGGATTTTGAGCACCTCGACAGTAGTTTCATTGCTTAACTTGTGAAAAAAAAGAGAGAGAAAAAAAAAGTCGGTTTGGTTTTGGCATTCTTGACTCATTCCGCTTTCGTCTTTTTGCTATTTTTGTGCTGCTATAACACTTTGGTTGTTTTCTATTTCAAAATGTCATGACGTCTTCTCTCTGTGTGTGTCTGTCTTTGTCTGTCTGTCTGTCTGTCTGTCTGTCTGTCTCTCCCTCTCTCTCTCTCTCTCTCGCTCGCTCGCTCGCTCTCTCTGTCTCTCTCCACCTTTATCTCTCTCTCCCACTCTGTCTTCCCCCTCTCTTTCTCCCCCCTCTCTCTCCCCCCCCCCTCCCTCTCCCTCTTCCTTCCTCTCTCCATACGCCCCCCCCCAACCCCCTCTTTCCTTGTCTATCAATGTCACTCTATCTCTCTCTCTGCCTATAACTCTCTCTCTCTCTCTTTCTTCCCCCTATCTCCCTCTCTTTCTCTCTCCACCCCCTCCTCTCTCTTTCTGTCCACCCTCTCTCCCTCCGCCTCCCCCCCCTCTCTCTCTCTCTCTCTCTCTCTCTCTCTCTCTCTCTCTCTCGCCATCCCTTTCCCTCTCAAATCGATCGACAACATTTTTTTTTTTTTGCACGTTCCTCTACCTTGCTTCCCTTTTATCCTTATGACGTTTCTTGTGGTTTCTCTGCCTGCTTTTCCACATTGTCTGCCCCCTTTTCACTTTCCTTCTTCCACTTCTCCTTCCACCCCGACAGTGTCTCTCTCTCTCTTCCTCTATTGGTAGCTACATATATTTTTCTCTGTATTTATGCTTTCATCTCCTTATCGCTGATCTGCTCTGTTCGTTTGTAAGTTTGTTCTTTTTTCTTCTGTTCACTCGACTAAATCAAAGGTTTTCTTTCACGAAGGTACTAAATCAAAGGTTTTCTTTCATGAAGGTACTAAATCAAAGGTTTTCTTTTCTCTTACGAAGGTGGGATGAAAAACTGGCTATGGTGTTCATTCTTTTTCCTTCACCAAAAAAAGTTTCGATTTCTAATTTGAAATTTTTTTGGTTTGCCTTTCTTGTCTTCCTTTGAAGCATTGATTCAATCCATAGGTCTAAGGTCACTGATGCGCGCGCGCGCGAGTGAGAGAGAGAGACAGACAGATAGAGAGACAGAGAGAGAGACAGAGTGTGTGTGTGTGTGTGTGTGTGTGTGTGTGTGTGTGTGTGTGTGTGTGCGTGAGTGCGTGTGTGTGTGTGTGTGTGTGTGTGTGTGTGTGTGTGTGTGTGTGTGTGTGTGTGTGTGTGTGTGTGTGTGAACAAGCATGCGCGTACACATGTATGTATATAATGTAGATGTCATTTCGTTTTTCTTTTCTTTTCCAATCATGCTGTTGAGAAAAAAAAAAAAAAAAAAAAAAACCGCATAGAAGGAACATTTCGCTACCAGTGCCAGAAACGCATTGAACATCCAGCCTTGCTGACCTTAAAATAGTGCCGGTGCTCAGAGCTCACAGGGAGGCTACATGCCTCCGAGGACTTCTCTTCTACAGACAACATCCACGAATGTGTCTGGCACTGCCCAACGCACCTGTCATCCTTAAAGGTCACTGCCAGAGACTGGAAACGTGAAAGCATTGCATAGCAGTTGAACCTCACTGCGTTTCGAAAGGTGTTTCTGACAGTTACAATTTACAAGTTTCAAGGAGGTGTTAAGTTAAAGCGTGCAGACTGTTTTGACGCCTTCTTGAAACTGAAACTGAAACTGTTAGAAACACCTTTCGAAA
>NC_134898.1:41490359-41502859 GCF_041734735.1 Babylonia areolata | reverse complement strand
TTGAACACGTTGAACGCGTGCGTCAAAGGTTTTCACACACACACACACACACACACACACACACACACACACACACACACACACACACACACACACACACACACACACACACACACACACACACACACACACACACACACACACACACAACTAAGAAATAGATATGTACAATTCTGGAAACAGAGAAAAACTGAATACAGCAGATTAGACTTCTACAACAAAATTAAAAGAAACGATTATCAAATTGAGAATTATCTAACTGATAAAATCGATCCTGCTCACAAACAAGCTCTTTGTCAACTCAGAATAAGCGCACATTATTTAAACATCGAACGAGGAAGATATGCAAACATTCCCAGAGAAGAGAGGTTATGTGCTATATGTGAAGTTGTTGAAGATGAATTGCTTTTCTTAGATACGTGTATCTTATTTCATAATTTGCGAAGCCATCTAATCACAACTATACAGCAGTATGATCATCAATCAAATGTGATCTCTAGAAAAATACAAAACAATATACTAAAACCAAGTGATTTATTCACCTGCGATGACTGTCAAAAAACACTTGCCAACTATGTATTTCAGTGCATGCGTATTAGATGACCGTTTATTTCTTTGTTCCCTTTGTTCTTTGTTGTGTCTATTAATCCTTCGGGATTTTATGACAATAAATGAAGTCAAGTCACACACACACACACACACACACACACACACACACACACACACACACACACACACACACACACCCATAAACACCTGTACTCGACCATACGCACAAACATACACTCACACGCGCATTCACACTCACAAATCACCACTCTGCCCCCCCCCCCCCCCACACCGCCCCCCAACCCACCCACCACCACCACCCCACCCACACCCACCCACACATAACAAAATCTGGGCCAAGCACCGTTCTCCTAATCTGAAACAATGCCAACAATCCATGAATTTTGCAACGAGTTTATGCATGTCGATTGACTGGGTCAACTTCCACCCACCCCCACACTCACATACACCTGCATACCAACCGCTGACAGAAACACGAACAAATCCCAAAAGGATGTTGACTATGATGATGATGATGATGATGATGATATGGAGGAGGGGGAGTGGGGGTGAGGTGAGGTTTAGGAAGAAGAGGAGGTAAGGGTTAGGGGGGTGGACGGGGTGGGAGGGTGGGTGGGTGGGAGGGTGGAGGCAGTGTTCTTCGTGTTGCCTGCAATCTGTAGGAAGCTGATCAATACGTGTGGAATGGCGGGCAGGAAGCGAGGAGTGATTGGCGCGGCGGGACGCCCGAGTCCTGATCAATAATTCTATCTTTGTCCCTCCTGCCAACGGGGGGAGAGGGGGGGGGGGATGATGGGGGTGGTGGGGGGGTGGGAAGGTGAGAGGTGTGTGTGTGTGGGGTGGGGGGGTGGGGGCGTGGGGGGTGGGGGAGGGGTCTGGGGATGGTGGAGGGGTGGGGGTAGGGGGGCACACTGGGCTTGATCTGCTAGCTGGCTGCTGCTGTAGTTGTGTGTGTGTGTGTGTGTGTGTGTGTGTGTCTGTGTCTGTGTCTGTGTCTGTGTGTCTGTGTGTCTGTGTCTGTGTCTGTGTGTGTGCGTTTGTTTGTGTGTGCTTGTGTGTGTGTGTGTGTGTGTGTGTGTGTGTGTGTGTGTGTGTGTGTGTGTGTG
Source organism: Babylonia areolata (assembly GCF_041734735.1). Taxonomy (NCBI): domain Eukaryota; kingdom Metazoa; phylum Mollusca; class Gastropoda; order Neogastropoda; family Buccinidae; genus Babylonia; species Babylonia areolata. The sequence continues at coordinate 41,501,183 of NC_134898.1, read as the reverse complement.
TGTGTGTGTGTGCGTGCGTGTGTTCATATTTGTGTGTGGGGGTGGGGAAGGGGAGGGGCGTGTGTGTGTGTGGGCGGGGGGGACTGTGTTGTGTGGAAACGGATAGGTCATACACGCATTGTTAGTCAAGTGAGGTTTAAGGGGAAGAGGGAGAGAGGAGTGGGCGAAAGTCGGTGGGTGGATGGATGGGTAGGTGGAGGCGAGGAAGGGGTGAGGGTGAGGTTGAGGGGGCGGCAGACACTGATTTGTGTGAGTGCGTGTTTGTTTGTCTGTTTGCAGGGAGGAATTTGTGGTGTGTTATGAGGGAGTGGGGAGGGGGAGGTCCTGCTGGTAGTGTGTGTGTGTGTGTGTGTGTGTGTGTGTGTGTGTGCGTGCGTGCGCTTGCGTATGCGCGTGTACGCGCATTTCTAAACTGCTGAGCAACACAACCTTACGGGCAGCATATGGAGTCCTGTCCACTATCCTGAACTGAGAAACTCACCAGACCCAACAGCTCGTCTGCTGGTCGTTTGTACTTGTAGAAGGATCAGCTGACTCGTTAGTTTAATTGAACAATCAATCAATAAATCAATGAATTGCACCTGGCTACTTGCTGGCATTTAATTCGGGTTTTGTTAGCTGGGTAGTTGATTGATTAATTGGGGGGGGGAGGGGGGCGGTGTAGGGGGAGGGGGGGGGATCGATTAGCTGGTTTATTCGTTGCTGTTCATCGGTTCTGAGGTGGCTGAGGTTTTCGGTTCGTCTACTGGATGCATGGTCCGAGAAATAATCTATGAATTAATTGGTTCCTCTCTCCGTAAGCCAGGCACGTAGACAGACAGTAAGACAGGAATATAGACAGATAGACAGAGAGACAGACAGACATACAGACAAGCAATAAGACAGGCAGTAAGACATACAGACAGGCAATAAAACAGACAGTAAGACAGACAGACAGACAGACAATAAGACAGGCAATAAGACGGACAGACAGTAAAACAGGGAGACAGCAAGACAGGGAGATAGACAGGGAGATAGACAGACAGGCAGAGAGGCAGTAAGACAGGAAGACAGACAGACAGACAGGCAGTAAGACAGACAGACAGACAGGCAGTAAGACAGGGAGATAGACAGACAGACAGACAGACAGACAGACAGGCAGTAAGACAGACAGGCAGTAAGACAGACAGGCAGAAAGACAGGAAGACAGACAGACAGTAAGACAGACAGGCAGTAAGACAGAAAGACAGACAGGCAGTAAGACAGAAAGACAGACAGGCAGGCAGTAAGACAGACAGGCAGAAAGACAGGAAGACAGACAGACAGTAAGACAGAAGACAGACAGACAGACAGACAGACAGACAGTAAGACAGAAGACAGACAGTAAGACAGAAGACAGACAGGCAGTAAGACAGAAGACAGACAGGCAGTAAGACAGAAAGACAGACAGTAAGACAGAAGACAGACAGACAGTAAGACAGAAAGACAGACAGGCAGTAAGACAGACAGGCAGTCAGACAGGAATACAGACAGACAGGCAAGCAGGCTGACACCCAGGTGGAGAAAGAGGGACAGACAGGTAGACAGACAAACAGACAGGCAAACACAGACAGACAGACAGGTAGAGAGGTAGACAGACAGACAGATAGGGAGACAGACAGGTTGACTGAGAGACAGACAGGCAAACGGGCAGGCACGCAGGAAGACAGACAGACAGACAGACAGGCAAACGGAGAGCTAAGTTTCAGTTTCAGTAGCTCAAGGAGGCGTCACTGCGTTCGGACAAATCCATATACGCTACACCACATCTGCCAAGCAGATGCCAGACCAGCAGCGTAACCCAACGCGCTTAGTCAGGCCTTGAGAGAAAAAAGAAAAAAAAAAGGTGAATGAATAATAGATAAGCTTACATAAATAATAAATATATAAATAAATAAATAATTAATAATTATGATAAAAAAGGTAGTAGTAATGATAATAATAAAATAATAATAATAATAATAATAATAATAATAATAATAATAATAATAATAATAATTATTATTATTATTATTATTATTATTATTATTATTATTATTATTATTATTATTATTATTATTATTATTATTAAATAAATAAGACAACAATGATGATAAATAAGCAAATAAAAGGAGAGCTAAACATACAGACAGACAGGAAGAAGACAGACAGAAAGACAAGCAAACAAGCAAAGAGGCAGACGGACAGGCAGGCAGACGCACAAGATAGGCAGGGCAGACAGGAAGACAGGCAGACAGACATACAGACAGACAGACAAGTAGAAAGGAGGGATGGTGAGCATGAAGGCAGGACAGCAGGCTTCTAGAAAGACAGGTAGACAGATAGGAAGAAAAGGCAAAATCTTCACCGTGTTTCCCATTTCATTTCCCAAAGGGCTTGTCCGGTCCCTTGTGATTGACCCTTTGACCGAGGTAATAAGTCGGTCGTCCGTGTGGCCACTCAAGGCACCCGTCTTATGCTCCAGAGCAAGACAGACTGTAGGAGCCATTGCTGCAGGTCACAGAAAGGAAAAGTTTGACCAAGGGCTGCAGGTCACAGAAAGGAAAAGTTTGACCAAGGGTCACAGAAAAGAAAAGTTTGTTTGACCAAGGGCCGCAGGTCACAGAAAGGAAAAGTTTGTTTGATCAAGGGCTGCAGGTCACAGAGAGGAAAAGTTTAACCAAGGGCTGCAGGTCACAGAAAGGAAAAGTTTGACCAAGGGCTGCAGATCACAGAGAAGAAAAGTTTGACCAAGGGCTGCAGGTCACAGAAAGGAAAAGTTTGTTTGACCAAGGGCTGCAGGTCACAGAAAGGAAAAGTTTGTTTGACCAAGGACTGCAGGTCACAGAAAAGTTTGACCAAGGGCTGCAGGTCACAGAAAAGTTTGACCAAGGGCTGCAGGTCACAGAAAGGAAAAGTTTGACCAAGGGCTGCAGGTCACAGAAAGGAAAAGTTTGACCAAGGGCTGCAGGTCACAGAAAGGAAAAGTTTGACCAAGGGCTGCAGGTCACAGAAAGGAAAAGTTTGACCAAGTGCTGGTTGCAGGTCACAGAAAGGAAAAGTTTGAACAAGGGCTGCAGGTCACAGAAAAGAAAAGTTTGACCAAGGCCTGCAGGTCACAGAAAAGAAAAGTTTGACCAAGGCCTGCAGGCCGCATGAACGAAACCTAGGAACATAGGCTGGAGGCCAAAGACAAAAAGAAAAAAAAAGGAACAAAGGGCTTGGCCAAAGAAAACACTGAGCAAAGGCAGCAAGGAAACGCAAAGTGGCAACAAAGGCTTCAGGTCACAGAACAGGACCAAGGATCACACATAATGTAAACAAATCAAGCCTGGGACATTTCGTTTCAATCACTTAACATGAAAACGTACAAAAGCGTGTCCATGATTTAGCTGTTACACAGACAATGTTATCTGGAGAACTGAATTATGCTTCCTGGATTTAACTCTCTCCATACGAACGGCGAAAGAGACGACGTCAACAGCGTTTCACCCCAATTACTATCATCAAAATATTGCAAGCGGAAGGCTCTTACACTGAAGAGGTGGATGTTGACAAAGAATACCACAATTCTGACAACGTAAGCTAAAGGTTGGGTCATTCAGACACACACTGGACATCCGAGGGGTCTGTGTAGAGGAGAAGAGAGGACTGGCCGTACTGAGTGAGTTTAAAAAAAAAATCAAGCGTGGGGGCGGGAGAGTGTGAAAGATGAGAGAAGGAACGGGGCAGAGATGGTGTGTGGGTGTGGGGGGGATTGAGGGGGGGGCGTGGGGGTAGGCATGTGTGGCGGGGGGGGGGGGGAGGTTAAGGGGGGGGGGGGGCGACACAGGAGAATACAATCTGTTGCTTGTCCACATTACATGATGTCAGGGCTATTATGTCCACATAGATTCCCCTCCGGTCCTCTCCTCTGTGTGACTGGCGGAGTGAACTTCCACACCTTATTGTTATATGAACATAGCTCATCCCGTCTGAAGGGGAAAAAACAACATTGTAGACAGACATTGCCGATGCCAGAAAGTTTCAGTTTCAGTAAGGCTGTATCGAATTCGAACTAGTTGCAAGGGCGATGATCACCCCGTTATGTATAGGACTCCACCCGTCTTCTGCACAAGTCAGTGTAAACGGGGTGGAGGGATATTGATCTGCAAACCCTGAGACCACTTCAACGACAAAGTACCATCACAACAACAGGAAATGCACAGCCATGACTAACGTAGGCTTGGAAGTGACCATCACAACAACAGGAAATGCACAGCCATGACTAACGTAGGCTTGAAAGTGACCATCACAACAACAGGAAATGCACAGCCATGACTAACGTAGGACCATCACAACAACAGGAAATGCACAGCCATGACTAACGTAGGCTTGAAAGTTACCATAACAACAACAGGAAATGCACAGCCATGACTAACGTAGGCTTGAAAGTGACCATAACAACAACAGGAAATGCACAGCCATGACTAACGTAGGACCATTACAACAACAGGAAATGCACAGCCATAATTAACGGAGGCTTGAAAGTGACCATCACAACAGCAGGAAATGCACAGCCATGCCTAACGTAGGCTTGGAAGTGACCATCACAACAACAGGAAATGCACAGCCATAACTAACGTAGGCTTGAAAGTGACCATCACAACAACAGGAAATGCACAGCCATGACTAACGTAGGACCATCACAACAACAGGAAATGCACAGCCATAACTAACGTAGGCTTGGAAGTGACCATCACAACAACAGGAAATGCACAGCCATAACTAACGTAGGCTTGAAAGTGACCATCACAACAACAGGAAATGCACAGCCATGACTAACGTAGGACCATCACAACAACAGGAAATGCACAGCCATGACTAACGTAGGCTTGGAAGTGACCATCACAACAACAGGAAATGCACAGCCATGACTAACGTAGGCTTGGAAGTGACCATAACAACAACAGGAAATGCACAACCGTGACTAACGTAGGACCATTACAACAACAGGAAATGCACAGCCATGACTAACGTAGGCTTGGAAGTGACCATCACAACAACAGGAAATGCACAGCCATGACTAACGTAGGCTTGGAAGTGACCATAACAACAACAGGAAATGCACAACCGTGACTAACGTAGGCTTGGAAGTGACGGCAAGTGAAGGGCACGGAGAGGACTCGGTTCAAACCATATTGGTACAATCCAATCCTACTGCAAAGAGACCATTTCATGGCTGAATACCTTTCAGTTCTTTCACTGTGTTGAAAACAACAACAACCAGAACAACAACAACAACAACAACAACATAATAATAATAATAATAATAATGTTAAAAAGTCAGTGAAACGGCCAACTCGCTCAGTTCGCGTAAGATTTGAATCAAGTCAAAGGGAAGAACACATACATTCATGTGTGTGTGTGTGTGTGTGTGTGTGTGTGTGTGTGTGTGTGTGTGTGTGTACGTGCGCGTGCGCACCTTTTAAACCTTGTTAAAGCTTAATTGACAACTACAATTGATTCTTCTCCTCTTTCTTGGTCATTTGTGGGCTGCAGCTCGAATACACGAGTGGGTTTTTATGTGTTTGACCGCTTTAACTCACTCAGTACGGCCAGTCCTCTCTTCTCCTCTACACAGACCCTTCGGATGTCCAGTGGGTGTCTGAATGACCCAACCTTTAGCTTCCGTCGTCAGAATTGTGGTATTCTTTGCCAACATTCACCTCTTCAGTATAAGAGCCTTCCGCTTGCAATATTTTGATGATGGTAACTGGGGTGAAACGCTGTTAACGTCGTCTCTTTCGCCGTTCGTATGGAGAGAGTTAACCCCAACCTGCAGGTAGTCATACTCCGTTTCGGGGAGTTGCAAGCTGGGTTATGTTTGTCTTGTTTCCACAATTCACCGAATGCTGACATTGGGTTACGGGATCTTTAAAGTGCATGCGTGTGAATGACTGGTGCGAAAGCGTTTTGACTTGTCTCTGCACAAGATTCAGCGCTATATAAATACCATTATTATTATCATGATTATTATTATTATTATTATTGATCTTTTGCCTGCGTCTGCACAGGAAAGGGGTTCAGGCACTAGCAGGTCTGCACATCTGTTGACCTGGGGGATCGGCAAAACCTCCATCCTTTATCCACCAGACGCCGTGATCAGGATTCGAACCCTGGACCCCCAGACTGAAAGTCCAACGCTTTAACCTCTCGGCTGTTGTGCCCGTCAAATTGATTCTGATTCCGATTCCAACTTACCACACCAGCGAAATCTGCACGTGATAACTGAAGAGGCATGGACAAAAAAAAAAAAAGTGTAGTCCACAGAACTGATCACACTGTCAGCAACAAGGTCCACAACACCCATGCTACAATCATGAATACGACAGCACAGACAGTGCAAAGCAACATTACGGAGCACAACCATACACAATCTATTTCACTCTCTCCACCCCCACCCACCCCCCTCTCCCCACCTCCACCCCCCACACCCCCACCACACCATTCCTCTCAAAGTTCCATTAGTCTGAGAGGTCTGGAGGAGCGGAAATGAAAGCGAGCACTTCCGTCAGTGTGTTCAGTTGCTCGGCGACGCGCGAGCCGCAGATATAGGAGGCAAGAGTGTTTGGCACGTGTGAGGCGTCGTTCAAACTAGAAATGATGACATGACGTCATAAATAATCCACAGAGCGTGATGAGTCCTCTCACCTCTTGCAATCCATTGGCCAGGCTGTGTAATCATGGCGGTCGGGGGAATTACACGTTGGTCACAGAGTGCAGGGTCAGAGGTGTTCCTTGATCTGCCTGCCTGCATGGCAGGGTAAATAAACAAAACGGTCATGCACGTTAAATATTACATGTCTGTCTGAGTGTGTATGTGTGCGTGCCTGAAATCTGATTGAATGACGCAGGAAACGAATGATGAGCGCCCAATGGCAGCCATCAGTCGGCTCTACGCAGGAAGGCAGCCTGTTGTGCAAATGACCCCGTGTTTGTAAAGCGCTTAGAGCTTGGTCTCTGATCGACCATAGGCGCTATATAGATATCGATATCATCATCATCATCATCATCATCATCATCATCATCATCATCACGTGCATCCGAATTCATTAAATCGTGTTGCTTGTTAATGTTATTGTCCAGCAGGACGCATAGGGACTGTCTCAGGTCTGTTCAGTTCAGTCCAATTACTCAAGGTGGTGTCACTGTGTTCGGGAAAACAAATCCATAATTATACGCAGCACTACGTCTTCTAAGCAGATGTCTGACATGACCAGCACCGTAATCCAACATGCTTAGTCTCAGGTCTGATAGTTTGAGTGTGTCTATCTATAGACGTGCGTGCTTGCATGTGTATGTATGCATGTATGTATGTATGTATATATGGATGGATGGATGGATGGATGGGTGGATTGATGGATGGATGGATGTTTGTTCTTTTGTTCAAAGATCACTTTTCCCTCCCTTCCCTCAATATATATTTTATGCAACTCGCGTGAGAAGCAGACCGCGTTTTTAGAGCATTTAGTTTGTATATTTCACTTGCAAGCTGCCTGTTTTTGTGATGTCCTGGTTTAGAATAGTGCGCGTGATCAATGTTACCTGAGCAACAGTTAACAAGCAGCATAGTTACCTAACAAAGTCAGTCCACAGTTTGCTTGCATGGTTCCAGCAGGTTTTCTTCAATCAAGCATAACCTTGTGTTGGATGAAAATGGGATATAAAAGGCTATTGAGCTGTGACTATTCATTGCATTCGTTTTTTTCTAACTCTTATTTCCCCAAACGCTGGAGGCGGGATTCAACAGAAAATAATATTTGTACTATGAATAGGCATGAACTGAATTATGATGCGATTTTATGGTGAAAATCAAAGGGTTTTAAAGGTCCTCTGATCACGTCAGATTTGGCGAAATATTGGGGCGGAACTGAGATATCCTGTTTGTGCTTTCTTGATGCTTCTCTCTCTGTGTCTCTGTCGTCCCTCGTGACTAGGTTTCAGCATCTGATGCAAGACAAGCATTGCCTCCATGACATTGGAAGATACATTTATTATGCAAACCGACGTCGGTAGAGTGCTTTTTTATGTTCATAGTCTACTATAACAAAGGTTCACTCTGACATTGTCCGCACGATCTGTTGTAAGGGGTCATATGTTCTTGCGTTCTTGCGTTCTGTCGTCCCTCTGTCTCTGTGTGTGTCTTTCTCTCCCCCTTTTTTTCTCGATTCAGTACTTTGTTTGTTTTTTTAATACACTTGATATTTGCATATTGTTCGCTTTTTTTTTCTTCTTTTTTTTTTTTTTTGGGGGGGGGGGGGGGAGGGGTTATTGTGTGTGTGTGTGTTTTGTTTTGTTTGTTGTTTTGCTTTTTTTTTTGCCCAGGGCTGGGTGGAAAAAAGCAGACGTATTTGCTTATCTCATTACCCTGGTAAAATAAAATTTCGTTTGTTCGTTCGTTCCCCTCATCTCTCTTTCTCTCTCAAAAGAAAGAGAAAAGAACCCCCCCACACACACACACCCACACACACACACTCTCTCTCTCTCTCTCTTCTACCTCTCTCTCTCTCTCTCTCTCTCTCACACACACACACACACACACACACACACACACACACACACACACGAACACGCGCGCACGCACACACACACACACATGGATACGTATATACATACACACACACACACACACACACACACACACACACACACACACACACACACACACACAGAGAGAAAAACACAACACAGCATCACGCAACAAAATCATACACATCTCCGTTCTTCCCCTGTCATTTCTCTCCCCCTGTGACAGCTCCATTAGTCTGGGAGTCTGAAGGAACCGGAAATGAAAGCGAGCACTTATCTCCTCGTGTTGAACTGCTCCAGCGATGCGCAGAGAGGAGCCACGCAAGAGTGATTGGCACCTTCGTCTGAGGGATCACGTAAATTGATGACACGATGACATCAATGATCCATGAAGCATGATGAAGTTTCTCACCTCCTCAGCGTTTCTGCCACAAGACTGTGTGTGAAAACTCCCGGAATACAACGTGAGCTCGGCTCGTCACTTTCGAGTCAGACAGGCAATGTGCAGAAAGCCGATATTGCATAATCATGTTTATGTTTGAGTCATATAATATATATATATATATATATATATATATATATATATATATATATATATATATGTGTGTGTGTGTGTGTGTGTGTGTGTGTGTGTGTGTGTGTGTGTGTGTGTGTGTGTGTGTGTGTGTGTGTGTGTGTGTGTAAAGAGAAAAAAAAGAAAAAAAAACTAAAAACAAACACATCAATCTGTCAAATGTTCCAAATTTTCGGAACGATCTCGTTCCTTCCTGAAGGGATACGTCGTTTTCATGGTACGAGAGTCACTCTTTATACTCCGTTCTCTGAAGGGATACGTCGTTTTCATGGTACGAGAGTCACTCTTTTTATATATATATATGTATATGGTCAAGTCCTAAATTCGAGAAACCGATTTTACCAGTATTCTTTTGTGCATGTGTATGAAACGATATTACCATTAGTAGATGTTGTAACCTCCTTTTTTTTTTTTTTACAATTGGTTTCGTCTGTTATTTTGTACGTTATTTTTCTCACTTTTGATGTGGATTCAGTCACTAAACTTAACGGTGGTACACCATCTTGCTTTTTCCGCTTTTGGTCCCACAAACCATGAAAATGTAACCAATAGGTGCAATGATATAGGACGCTATTATACACTGTGTGTGTGTGTGCATGCGTGACTTAAACCTGACTGAATAACACAGGAAACTACTACTATTGCTGCTGCTGCTGCTGCTGCTGCTGCTGCTAGTACTACCACAACATTTTATGATTTCTCTAACACAGACTAAGCTATTAAGACTGAGCAATGCCTAAAATCTTTCAGTTATAACTTCCTGATTCTCATTCTCTCCTTCCCTTCCTGCTTTTCACGCACGCACGCACTCACACACACACACACACACACACACACACACACACACACACACACACACACACATAGATAGATATGGTGAGAGTGAGGAAGAGGAAGGGATGAGGAAGAGTAGGAACAGGAGGATGAGAAGGAGAAAGAGGAGGAAGAGGAGGAGAAAGAGGAGGATGAGAAGGAGAAAGAGGAGGAAGAGGAGGAGAAAGAGAAGGAGCTGGAGGGGAGGAGGAAGAGGAGAATAAGGAGGAGGAATAGGGGAGGAAGAAGGAAGAAGAGGAGAATGAAGAGGAGGAAGAGGGGAATGAGGAGGAGGAAGGGAGGAAGAAGAGTAGAATATGGAGGGAGAAGGAGGAGGAGGAAGAGGAGGAAAAAGCGGAAAAGGAGGAGCAGGAAAAGGGGAAGAAGGAGAAGGAGGAGAAGAGGAGGAGGAGGAGATTTGGGGGGAAGGAGGAGGAGAAGAAGAAAGAAGAAAGCAAAACAAATGAAAATACATTGTCCGTGCATTATCGTCTGAAACGTTGGACGTCATGAATACAGACATTTTGTTGTTGTTGTTGTTGTTCTCCTTTTCGGTCTTTGCATCAAATTTCCACAGAAGTGCCCTGAAGGACCTTTCACGTTTGTTTTCGCTGAATTTGGATAATGGCAAGATATTTTTTTTTCTTTGCTATCTCTCTTTCTGTCATTTCCTTTAATTCTCTTGCTTTTCTCTCTCTCTCTCTCTCTCTCTCTCCCCCCCCCCCCCGCCCCCCCCCCCCCCCCCCCCCCCCCCCACACACACACACCCCTTTCTATCCTCCTTTCTGTTTTCTTTCTTCTTCTTTTTTTTTGTTTTGATGCTAGGAAATGGAAAAAAAAAACAACTGATACGCTGTGTCGTTTGGAAA
>NC_134898.1:41485359-41487859 GCF_041734735.1 Babylonia areolata | reverse complement strand
TCTGTTTTTCTCAGTCTCTCTCTCTCTCTATATATATATCTCTCTGTTTCACTGTGTGTGTGTGCGTGCGTGCGTGCGTGCATGTGTGTGTGTGTGTGTGTGTGTGTGTGTGTGTGTGTGTGTAGTGTAGTGTAGTGTAGTGTAGTGTGTGTTTCTGTCAGTCTGTGTCTGTATCTGTCATATCAACACAGGCAAAGTTAAATAATGTACAGCCAGTAAGTCGCCTGACACACAGCTCTCAATTGAAACAGCACCAATCAGTACGTTTACCAACAGTGGAAGGCCAACCGCCAGTACGGGCAAAAAGGAAAGGTTAGAAGGGGAAAAATAGAATAACGGATACTGTGTTTGACAATGTTGCAAACCCTAGACCGTCAGCGCCGATACGACAAGAGTACAACAACAGTACCGGAAAGGTGAACGGTGAAACAGTGAAGGGCAGAACGCGGAAGTCGATGTTGTAAACTGACACGGGAAGCCAGAAATCAAATTAAATCAAGGGTATGGTGGTAGGGAGAGGGGGGAAAAAAACTGTTTCTCCCGACGTCGCAAGACAAGAAGAAGTCAAGATCGATGCCACTACAACAGTAGACTCTGTTAGTTCAGCCTTTCGATGGAGATTTACATAGACACGTGTTGCTTGCGAAGTTGGGTTTTTTTTTGTATTTTGGGGGGTTATATTTGCCCTGTGCTGTTAGTTTGATGTTTCTGATCAGATTTTTGTTCAATGTTGATGTTGATTGTCAGCGCTCTAGGTCTCTATGAAGAGGTAGAGCGTCTTCTTCTTCTTCTTCTTCTTCTTCTTCTTCTTCTTCTTCTTCTTCTATTATCATCATCATCATCATCATCATCATCATCAATAGTAGTAGTAGTAGTAGTAGTAGTAGTAGTAGTAGTAGTAGCAGTATCATCATCATCATCATCATCATCATCATCATCATTATTATTATTATTATTATTATTATTATTATTAACTATGATGATCATCATCATTATCGTTATTATTTTTATTACCATTATTATTACTGCTCCTCCTCCTCCTACTACTACAAACTACTACTACTACTACTACTACTACTACTACTACTACTACTACTACTACTACTACTACTACTATTGTTATTATCATTATTGTTATTGTTGGTGTTATCACATACCACCTTGGCAAAGGTTATACACTCGCTACAAACAACAGAGACTGGCACGGTCGGTAATCCGACGAAGAGACAGACACAGGGAGAAAGACAATGATACATCTAGATGGAAAGAAAGAAACACAGACGCCTGTCGTGAGATGGGAACCAGCATGAAATAATGTTCATTCTACGAACAGGCATCAAGCGAATCATGTTACGATTTTCTTGTTACAAGATCTTGTCGTTTTACGAATTAAAAAAATGAAATGATTGCAATAAAAATACAAAATCAGCACAGAGTAGTACATGACAGTTAAGGTCGATAGAAACAAGTATTGCAGCAGTACAATATGTAGGTTCAACCTTGGCAAAAAAAAAAAAAAAAAATCAATAAATCTTAGCGTTAGAAAGGGTAGTGAACACTGGCAGCAAGTTCTGGATACAGACACAACCGCTGTAACGTCCCAGTATCCGCCATCATCATAATCGTCATCGTTATCATCATCATCATCATTATCATCATCATCAGCAGCAGCAGCATCATGCGAGAAACACAGGAGAGAGACAGACAGACAGACAGACAGACAGACAGAGGGAGACAGAGTGTGTGTGTGTATGTGTGTGTGTGTGTGTGTGTGTGTGTGTGTGTGTGTTTGTGTGTGTGTGTGTGTGTGTGTATGTGTGTGTGTGTGCGCGCGCGCGCGTGTATGTGTGTGATCTCTGTGCGTGTGCGTGTGCGTGTGTGTGTGTGTGTGTGTGTGTGTGTGTGTGTGTGTGTGTGTCTCTTTGTGTGTGAGAGAGAGAGAGAGGCAGACAGACAGACAGACAGACAAACAGACAAAGACACAGAGAGAGGTAGTATAACTATATGCCGTGCTCAGTAGCGGTAATTAAGGCATTACCGATAATACGTAACTTTTTTTTTTTTTTTTTTTTATTGTTGCCCATTACTGGTTAAAAAAAAAAAAGAGAGACAGAAAGACAAGCAGACAGACAGACACACAGACTGACAGAGGTAGATAAACAGATAAAACGGGGAGACAAACACGCAGAGATCAAGACATAAACAGACAAAGGAATGGCTTCACATTGCATCACGACGACCACCCACTGTTTACAATTATCTTCCTGGTTTTTTTTTCTTGTTTCTTTTTTTTTTCTTTCATGCTGTCTATCTGGCTTGGAAAACAACCCCATCATTCCCTCGTTGTAATGATGATTGGACTGATGCAGCAGCAATGAATGAACTATTTCCAGTCAGGGTTAATGGAATCCTTGAGTCCTTGTCAGTCCCCTGAAGGGCAAGGTGATTGTGTGCTGATGGAGTTGGTGGGTTTGTCAGGTCAGGGTCTGTCGGGGTGAAG
>NC_134898.1:41475359-41480359 GCF_041734735.1 Babylonia areolata | reverse complement strand
AGCAGGCTGATTAGCACTTGGTCTGCCCCGGAGCCACGGAAAGAACGCGTGTGTGTTTGAGGGCACGCCATGTGAAATCGATACACTACTGCGTAGAGAAAAAAAAAATCAGTCTCCCAACATTGCGAAAAGTTCTATTTACGTTTCACAATACGCAAAATTAGAGAGAGAAAAATGAATACATGCCACTCAAAATAAGTCAATGGTGTCTAACATACTCACTCACTCACTCACTCATTCCCTCGACCGCTGGGGTCGTTGGGGGGACATGAGGAAGATGCCATAGCTCGCCACGTCGTTCTGTTGGCAGCTGTCTTGAGGAGATCTGGCATCGTCATTTTGGTCCATTCCTTGACGTTGTCTGCCGCCCCCGTCTGCGCCCTCCCTGTACAGTCCCTTGCAGGATGGTTTTGGAGAGGGTGTTATGTCGTATGACGTGACCAAACCATGCCATCTTCCGTCGTTTGACAGTCGCCAGCAGTGGTTCTTGGGGCCCAGCAAGGTTGCTGACCAGGGTCCACACATAGTCATTGGTCTTGTGCTCCTTGTAGGAGATGTGTAGTAGTCTCCTCCTGCTTGAGGAGTCTAACATACACAAAACAGTAAAACAAATTCAGTTAGTTCTACAAGGGGGAGAAAAAGCATGACAATTCTTCAACAGTGTTAGAATCTGCCTGCCATCTGCCATCGGCTTTCAATACCAATCATACAAGCTGCTATTGTCAGCAAGCAACTGCCCATGCCTTTTTTTTCTTTTTTTTTCTTTTCTATAGCGTGGGAAAGATGAAGCGAAAGCTTAGTGTTTAGATGAAAGTTTTATTTCTTTGTATTACAGGGACGTTTCTGCAGCTCTGGTATAGATTATTGAGAAAATGAATGTTTACATTATGTAACATTTTAAAATCAGAAAAGCTTTAGGTTTTGACATTTCAATTTTGTCTATGTGTTCAATAGATGATGTCAACTTTTTTACTTTTTAAGAAACGAACTCTTATGTTGCTGCTGCATTTTCCCTTTTTCTTTTTCCTTTTTTCTTGTTTTTTTGTTTGTTTGTTTGTTTTTGTTGTTTTTTGTTGTTTTTGTGTGTGTGTGTGTGTGTGTGGGGGGGGGGTTGTTGTTGTTGTTGTTTTGTATAGACCCAGCCAAGACATTCAAAGATGTATTTCATAACCGTATTTTGGAAAACAATACAGCTAAACATGATGTGGTTGTCCTTTCTTGTTCGTGTTGTCATTGTTGTCATATATTGAATTTTCTGAATTGATCAATAAAGTTTTTCTTTGTTCCTGATATAGAAAAAAAAAGACAAAAAAAAAAAAAAAAGAAGAAGAAAGTTTAGTGTTTTGTTTTGTTCTGGCTTCAGACAATTTCACCATGGTGTGACCAACTGTATGGATGTTTTGTTTTTTTAAAATTTAGTTTCAATCATTCTCTTCATGATTCTATTCATTTTAGAACACAGAAGAAAGACCATGGCCCCAGATGCGTTTCAATGATTAAAAAAAAAGATATATAGTCACGAGGACAGATAGGTAGACAGACAGACTGCCACCCACACTCTAACGCGTACACGCATAGGCACAGGCACACGCGCACACACACACGCGCGCACAGGCGCACGCACGCACGCACATACACATATGTGGAGAACTTATTTCAAGTAAACTATTTGAATGTCAGAGTCTAAAATCGTTCTTAACAAACTTCACCGAAAGTTCTTGTGATTATTTATATATTTTTTTTTAATTTCAAGATGCTGTTTGTGATTGCAGAAAGTTTGCTGTGTTGTCCAATAGGGCATTTGTTATAGTTGTTTGATTTTAGCGTTTCCATCCATTTTTATCCCAGCGCTGTGTCTCACTCCCCCCCCCCCTCCACACACACACACACACACACACACACTTCTTCCCCCACTCCGCCACCCCACACCCCGCTCATCCCCCAAAGCCTCCCCCCCCTCGCCCCCCCCCCCCCCGCCCCCCACTCAAATATCAACTAAAGTGGATAGACACAGAAACTGAAGACTGCTACTACTACTTCTACTACTACTACTACTACTACTACACACACACACACACACACACACACACAATGTACACACGTACTCGTGCACACCTTTTTATTGTTGTTGTGAAATGTCAGTTAAATGTCATTGAAGTTCAAGAGGAGTTTGATGGCTATCGAGTGTCAAGTTATTAGTCTGTCGGTAGGCAAATGCTAACATTTTCCTTGGCGGGGGAAGGGATGGGGGGGGGGATATCATAGTGATTTTCTTGTGTGTTTGTATGTAGTAAATCATAATTGACCTGTCTGCCAAGTATACGATAGATGTTTAGGGGGACGGTCAATCATAGGCCATTGTTTCCTTCTTTGGACCCAATAAATGACTTTTTGGGGTATGGCCACATATTTCATCACACAGTCGATTTCTTCATGTTACTTAAGGGAATTTTTTGTATTTGTATTTCTCTTTTTATCACAACAGATTTCCCTGTGTGAAATTCGGGCTGCTCTCCCCAGGGAGAGCGCGTCGCTACACTACAGCACCACCCATTTTTTTGTATTTTTTCCTGCGTGCAGTTTTATTTGTTATTCCATAATAGCTTGTCACGTAATCATATACTTCCGGTGTACCGAAAAATGCTCAAACGCCCGCAACCTGGTAACTGAATGAAGGATTTCTTTAACAGCGTGAGGTAACTGCTGACATAATTAGGCTCTGTATTTGAATGTATTTGTGTATAATACGTATAATACGTAGTATTGCATCTAATCAGTCTAAGAAAACATGACTTATGGCCCAGCGGAACGCAAAGGGCCATACTGTAAATGAAACAGGTTGCGGGGGGTTTCTCTCTTCTTTTCTTTTTCCAACAAATTTTATGAAAGAAACCAAAATGTATCAGCGTGACGGGGATTCTCGTTTTGGTTAGAATGCAGTGATATTTTGGAGGCATCTTAAAGTTCCCAAAAAACGTTACCAAAAAAATCGAAAAAGGTGTGCTATCAGTATGCGAAGTAGAAGAAAGAGGTTGTTGGTGGCAAGAAAGGGAAGACGGCACAGTTTGGTAGCGCACATGAACAACTCAGTGATCCTTTCTGTAACTCGAGAGGGATGAGTAACATTTCACAATTAACGATATACTGTCTGCTATTTATATATGCTGGCCACACCTTTCGCAAAGTGCGGGAAACATAATATTGTTTGTGTGTGTGTTGTTGTGTGTTGTTTGTGTTTGTTTGGTCTTGTTGTTGTGTTTCATCACAAACTGTATTACAATTAGGGGATAAAGGAAACTGGTTTTTTGACATTATTAAAACACCGACACAATTTCCACACACACTACACACACACACACACACACACACACACTCACACACACACACACATACACACCACACTCACACACACACACCGCCTACGCACGCACACACACACACACACACACACACACGCGCGCGCGCCGCGCACCACCACGCCGCGCGCACACACACACAACAGCACACACAGAACAAATCCACCAAGACCAGAAAAGGAATTAGAATTCACTGACAAACGCAGCCCCGCCGCCATCTACGGAGAAACTTGCTGAGAAAGGAGATGCCATGAAATAAATATATAAATAAATAAAATAATAAAAAGAAAAGAAAAGAAAAAGATCTGCATGAACTAATGAAAGCACTTCATTTCATTAAAAAACAAACAACGAAAAACAACCGAATGAAAACAGGACGAAAATAACAATTCTCCACGTGTGTGTGTGTGTGTGTGTGTGTGTGTGTGTGTGTGTGTGTGTGTGTGTGTGTGGAGAGAGAGAGAGAGAGATTATTTTACTCAGGCTGCACTTATTCATGCTTCGCGTATGGACACGCACACTCTCTCTCTCCCCCTCTCTCTCTCATATATATATATATATATATATATATATATATATATATATATATATATATATATATGTGTGTGTGTGTGTGTGTGTGTGCGTGCGTGTGTGTGTGTGTGTGTGTGTGTGTGTGTGTGTGTGTGTGTGTGTGTGTGTGTTAGAAAATGTTATATTCATACCCCTTCATATGGGGCTTTGGCCTTAATAAATATATTTCAAATCCAATTCCAATTCCAGTTCCAATTCTCTCTCTCTCTCTCTCTCTCTCTCTCTCTCTCTCTCTCTCTCTCATGAATATATATTATCTTGTCGCTCACATCAGCTGACATAAGGAACAGTCGAACATTCATTAAGATGGTAGTCTAAAGGCTATGGTGCTTGCACGATATGAACGCTTCCTTATAATTATTTTTCACGTCACATGCGCTAACTCACTGCCTAACCCTACTTCTTGTCATTGGTGGTGTTGGTGAACACGAGCAACAGTCCTTTCACACCGCTGTCTCCTTTTGAGTGGTCCATGTGGTATTGTCCGCTAAACGTTTGTCTCTAAACGCACTGTCTGCTAAACGTTTGCTTCTAAACGCATGGTCTGCTAAACGTTTGTCTCTAAACGCATTGTCCGCTAAACGTTTGTCTCTAGACGCATTGTCTGCTAAACGTTTGCCTTTAAACGCACTGTCTGCTAAACGTTTGTCTCTAAACGCATTGTCTGCTAAACGTTTGCCTTTAAACGCACTGTTTGCTAAAAGTTTGTCTCTAAACGCACTGTCCGCTAAACGTTTGTCTCTAAACGCATTGTCCGCGAAACGTTTGTCTCTAAGTGTATTGTCCACGGAACGTTTGTCCCTGAATGCATGGTTCGCAGACGCTTTTTTGTTGTTGTTTTTTTCTCTAAATGCATCATTGTCTGCAGAACGTTTGTTTCTAAACACATGGTCTGCAGAATGTTTGTCTCTAAGTGCATTGTCCATAAAACGTTTCTCTTAAAGTGTATTGTCTGCAAAATGTTTGTCTCTAAGTGCTTTGTTCACAAAACGTTTGTCTCTAAGTGCATTGTCCGCAAAACGTTTGTCTCCAAGTGAATTGTCTGTGGAACAGTTGTCTCCAAATGCACAA
>NC_134898.1:41465359-41467859 GCF_041734735.1 Babylonia areolata | reverse complement strand
TCTTTCCCTCTCTCCCCCTTCCTCCCCCTGTCTCTCCCTCTTTCCCTCTCTCCCCCTTCCTCCCCCTGTCTCTCCCTCTTTCCCTCTCTCCCCATTCCTCCCCCTGTCTCTCCTTCTTTCCCTCTCCCCCCCTTCCTCCCCCTGTCTCTCCCTCTTTCCCTCTCTCCCCCTTCCTCCCCCTGTCTCTCCCTCTTTCCCTCTCTCCCCCTTCCTCCCCCTGTCTCCCTTCTTTCCCCCCTCTCCCCCTTCCTCCCCCTGTCTCCCTTCTTTCCCCCTCTCCCCCTTCCTCCCCCTGTCTCTACTCTCCACTTCCCTCCCCCTCTCCCCCTTCCTCCCCCTGTCTCCCTTCCTTCCCTCTCTCCCCCTTCCTCCCCCTGTCTCCCTTCTTTCCCCCTCTCCCCCTTCCTCCACCTGTCTCCCTTCTTTCCCTCTCTCACCCTTCCTCCCCCTGTCTCCCTTCTTTCCCCCTCTCCCCCTTCCTCCCCCTGTCTCCCTTCTTTCCCTCTCTCACCCTTCCTCCCCCTGTCTCTACTCTCCCACTTCCCTCCCCCCTCTCCCCCTTCCTCCCCCTGTCTCCCTTCTTTCCCTCTCTCACCCTTCCTCCCCCTGTCTCTACTCTCCCACTTCCCTCCCCCCTCTCCCCCTTCCTCCCCCTGTCTCTCCCTCTCCCACTTCCCTTCCCTTGTCTCCCCTCTCTCCGTCCCTCCACCAGTCTCCCATTTATCTGTCTTTCCCTCTCTCTCCTTCCCCCCTGTCCTCCCAACCTTTTTTTTTTTATCTCCCCTCTCTCCTCTCTCTTTCCCCCATGTTTCCCTCTCACACCCGCCCTCACACCGACACCCCCCCCCCCCCGCCCCCCTCTCTTTTTTTTTCATCACTGCCTCTCCCTGTCCCTCTTTCTTTCTCCCTCTCCCTCCTGTCTCCCCTGCCTTTCTCTCTCCCTCCCTCAACCCCCCCCCCTCTTTTTTTCATCACTGTCTCTCTTTATCTCCCCTGTCCCTCTTTCTCTCTTCCTCCTTCACACCGTCCACCGACACCCCCCCCCCCCTAACCCCCACCCCTCTTTTTTTGCTTATCCCTCTCTCCCCTTTCCCTGCATCTCCATCCCTCTCCCTGCCCCGCCCCCCCTTCCCCCCTGTGCCCATCTCCCCCCTCCCTCACCCCCCCCCCCCCCCCACACACACACACACCCCCCTCTTTTTTTTCATCACTGCTTATCCCTCTCTCCCCTTTCCCTGTATGTCCATCCCGCTCCCTGCCCCCACCTCCCACCCCTGTCCCTCTCTCTCACCCTCCCCTCCCTCCCTCCCTCCCTCCCTTCATGGTCCAGTGGGCGTGAGGACTTGACGTGGGAGTGGCTGACTGACGTCACTATCAGCGTCCTGTCTGGTCCGGAGAGTGTGTGGATGGGGGGAGGTGTGTGTGTGTGCGGGGAGGGGGGGGGGAAGCGGGGGGTGCGTATGCGTGTGTCAGCATGCGTGTGTTCCTGTGTGTGTGTGTGTGTGTGTGTGTGCTTGCGTGCTTGCGTGTTAGTGTTTGTAGCCTGCGATGTCGTTTACTCTAATGACAAACCAACCCTCTGAATAGAAAAAGCTAAATGAGTCATCTTCCTGATGAAAGGTTTGAAAGGTTCTTCTATAACGAACTTCGCTGTGTTGATCCTCGCCCATACAGTCCCGTTTTAGCATCGAGAGGAGGGGGTGGGGGGTGAGGGGGGGCTATGTCTAGTTCCAGAATAGACCCCTGATTGTCTGCAGATCCTGGACTGTCCGGTAAATGATCCCACTTCTCTATCTCTTTCCCATGCAGACACTTATTTTCTTGCAGCAGGCGGGCGTCTTACAGTTCCGAACCGTTTCGGTGAGAAGGTATTTTTGGCATCGCAGGTGCGCTGTGCGATGAAGACAGATCCTTTTTGACTGACTTGTGTAAACAAAGTGAGTCTATGTTTTAACCCGGTGTTCGGTTGTGTGTGTGTGTGTGTGTGTGTGTGTGTGTGTGTGTGTGTGTGTGTGTGTGTGTGTGTGTGTGTGTGTGTGTGTGTGTCCGTGGTAAACTTTAACATTGACATTTTCTCTGCACATACTTTGTCAGTTGACACCAAATTAGGCATAAAAATAGGAAAAATTCAGTTCTTTTTAGTCATCTTGTTTAAAACAATATTGCACCTCTGGGATGGGCACAAAAAAAATTTAAAAATGAAGCCTAATTATATGCAAACTGCATTTACTGTTATATTTATATTATTTGTATTCTCTAAACTTGGCACTTTGATCTGATATTCGACCCAACAACAAGGGCAGTCATAATTATCATTTTTTGTTCAAACAGGAACTTCTTTTGCTAAGCATGGAAGTTTTATTTATTTTGCAAACGTTTTGGTGCAGATAGTAAAAAAGGGAAATTACTCTAATTAATGCTAGGGGACTTAATTTGCTTTAAACTTAAACATTACATTTTGAAACAAGAGAGGCAAGGCCTTCAAGACTCACTTGTGATG
>NC_134898.1:41442859-41447859 GCF_041734735.1 Babylonia areolata | reverse complement strand
GAACAACCATAATTCCACAATGCTTACCAACATACCACACACCCTTTCCCCGTTAAATCTGTATCACTCTTCAACCCTTCTTTACAAACAGACCAATTCCCAGCTCTCAGACCTCACCCCTCGATACAATCTCTTGTATCATAAATAATTAGATGACTGACGATCAGCCCAGATCGTACATGACGTTGTGGGAACTTAACTCACCCCACCTCCCCACCTCCCCCTCCCCTGCAAGCTGTCATCGCCATGGATGTTTCAGTTTGCATCGTTGACGTTCCCAGAGACTTGCCTTGGCGTCAAATCAACGCGGACATAGAAGCTCGCTCTCTCTCTCTCTCTCTCTCTCTCTCTCTCTCTCTCTCTCTCTCTCTCTCTCTCTCTCTCTCTCTCTCTCAGCTTGAATTATTCAGCACCTTCCCTTACTAGAACTGCATTTCGAAAATCTAGGTAGTATTTTTATTATGCACTAATGTCAAGTCCTGCTAATGTCTCGAACTGGCCTGTTTGTGAAGGACTGCGAGTAGGTCACTTAAACATATGTCATTTGGTCAACAAAATGACAGACGTATCGAAGATGATATATAATAATGATAAACCATTCCATATCTTTGGCTTTTCTGAATCATGGACGAACATTCACATTAATGACAAATCTATTTCTATTCCTGGTTACAATATTGTTCGGAAAAATCCTCAAAAATCTAAAGAAAGTGGTATCGTCATTTATATTCAAAATAACGTTCCGTACAGAATTCGTAATGACCTACATCATCCAGATGTTGAATCACTGTGGCTTGAAGTTCAATCCCAAAATAAATCAACAGATTCGCTCCTTATAGCATTTTTGTACAGACATCCTAAGAGTTTTTTCCAAGTGGTATGACGATTTTTGTGAAATGATGGACAGCGCCTGGCTTTCAAAAAAAGAAGTATTAATTTTGGGTGACTTTAATTTAGATCTTTTTCAGCGTCATAGCCGATGGAACAACATCTATACGTCTTACAATCTCCATCAGTGTATTGATTCCCCCACCAGAGTTACACAAAAAACTAGAACGCTCTTAGATCATATTTATACATCCAATCTAACATCAGTTCGAGAAATATGTGTGCCGAATGTTGGCGTAAGTGACCACAATGCCGTCTGCATTACATGGGGAAAAAAGGGTTTCAAAATACCCAAAACAGGTCATACTGTTGTCACATTTCGGTCATTTAAACATTTTAATCTGGACGCCTTTCAATCAGACCTCATTTCTGCACCTTTCACTAACATTTATAGATTTACTAATCCAGACAAAGCCCTTTCCTTTTGGACTGCAACGTTACTGCATGTTGTTGATAAACATATCCCTTTAATTCAGAGACGAGTCAAGTCGGAAATTCTTCCGAGTTGGCTTACGCAAGATATCTTTCAAGCAATGGATGACAGAGACCATCAAAAGATAATCGGTCCATTCGAAGAATACCAGAAGAAACGTAATATTGTCAAATACATGATCAGAAAGTCTAAACGGTTTTTCTTTCGTAAGCTAATCGAAGACAAAAGCAACACAGCCTCCATATGGAAGGCTATACACCAACTCACCAAACCAAACAATTCAAATGCGGAATGTCTCATTCCTGTTGATACACTGAACAATCACTTTGCTGACATTGGAAACAAATTAATCGCAAATGACAGTGCACACACTCCTTTTGATTTCAGCATTTTAGAAAACTTATGTCATAATAAAGATATAAAAACAAAGTTTTCTGTTCCATTAATGTCTATTCATGAAGTCTTATCTTATTTAGTATCGCTAAAAAATAAAAACTCGTGTGGCTTCGATGGCATTAGTCCAAAAATATTAAAACTATCTGCACCTTATATTGCCGATTCTCTTACTTATCTCTTCAATCTTTGTCTATCCAAAAATCATTTTCCAAAAGAGTTTAAATATGCAAAGGTTATTCCCCTGCATAAAAATGGTGATGCTAATGATGTCAATAATTACAGACCAATCTCATTGTTGTCTTCTGTCTCAAAAGTTCTAGAACATCATGTACACCTTTGTCTTACATTCTTTATTGAAAAATATCAGCTTCTCTATACCAATCAATCAGGATTTAGACAGCACCATTCTTGTGAAACCGCTTTATGTAGAATAACTGATGCATGGCTGCGTGATATTAATAAAAGCAAGGTGGTTGGAGTGATATTCCTTGATTTTACAAAAGCGTTTGACTTAATCAATCACGAAATATTGCTTCAAAAATTGAAATGTTATGGTATTGACGATAACTGCTTATTGTTTCTCAGATCTTACCTAGAAAACCGTATTCAGGTTGTCTATTCACGTGGCTTTATTTCTTCCAAAAGACATGTTCCAAGAGGAGTACCGCAGGGGTCAATTCTAGGCCCTCTCTTATTTTCCTTGTATATCAACGATCTACCTTTATCAATTCAACATGCAATCTGTGATTTATTTGCTGATGATACATCAATACAATATGCTAGTCACAATGTTGACGAAATTAGTTATCACCTGAATGCCAACATGAAATCTGTCGAAAACTGGTGTGATGCTAATGATATGGTCGTACACCCTGAAAAGACAGAATGCATGTTAATTTGTCCTCGTCAGAAAAGACAGAACATAAAAGAAGCACAACTTAACATAAAATATAAAGATAATACTATCAAACAAGTTACTAAGCATATGCTATTAGGCATTACTATTGATCAAAATCTTCCGTGGCAGGAACATATTCATTGCCTCATAAAACAAGTATCATCTAGTGTATTCCAATTATCACAGATCAAACACTTTCTTGATAATCATTCTAGACGTGTGTTTTACTTTGCCTATATCCAGTCTCGCCTCAGCTATTGCTCGATTATTTGGGGTAAATGTCCTCCTTCTACATTAAAGCCACTTTGCTCTTTACAAAAACGTGCCATTAAGATGATTAACCATGTAAATACCACAGGTGGATCTGTGCACAATATGTACAAAGAACTTCAAATATTACCTGTTCATCTACTTATTAGATATAACACATTGATTCTTATGCATAAAATTGTTCATAACGCATGCCCACAATATTTAAAATCGTTATTTTGTTTCCAGTTCCAACGTAATTCAGATAGAGCTATTGTCCCAAAGCCTAAAATTGATTTATTTAAGATGAGTCTCTCATTTAATGGAAGCATCGAATGGAACATGCTTCCAAAGACATGTCGTCAAATTCCAGCCATATCTCTCTTTAAAACTAAGATAAGAATATTTCTATTCGATACATTTGATTAACCTACTCGCGGTCTTTTGCAAATGCTTGCTTGTACTCAGTCCACTAGCTGCCATGCCATGATGAATGAAAAATTGAATGTATGTGTATGTGTGAACAGTAAGTGCGTGTGTGTGTTTGTGTGTGTTTGAGTGTGTGGGCGTGAATGTGTACGTATGTCTTTGTTGCTTGTTTTATAATTTTGTGTGTGTGTGTGTGCGTGTGTGTGTGTGTGTGTGTGTGTGTGTGTGTGTGTGTGTGTGTAAGTACCTATGTACATGTAATGTACCAATTGTTCCAGTTTTTCATCGCTTTGTTACCTTTAATAGACTATTCAAGTTCCTATTCTTATTCGTCGTTCTTATTATTTTATTTTATTTCAGTTTATTTCTTTATTTTTATGTTTTGTGTCGTTCGTTCTTTATTTTTTATGTCGTTAAATGGGCAGAATTGTAAAAAGGCCTTTACTGTGCCTAATTCTTTACCCATTAAAGATTCAATCAATCAATCAATCCATCCTGTATCTTTTTCTTCTTCTTTTTTTTTTGGGGGGGGGGGTGAGGGGGGTCTTTCTCCCTCGTCCACGGTCTCCACCACCGTCCTCTCGCTGTAAGCTATCAGGAACAGATTACCAAGTCTCTCTCTGCTGTCTCCTTCTCTGTTCTCCTTATCTATCTTCCCATCCTGCATCTTTTTCTTCTTCTTTTTTTTTGTTTTTTCTTTTTATTTGTTCCTTCTCCCTCAGCCACGCCCCCTCCCCCTCTCCCTCGCTGTAAGCTATCAGGAACAGATAACCAAGTCTCCCTGTGCCCTTTCTCTCTCCTTCTCATCTACCTCCCAATTCTGTATCTTTTTCATCTTTTTTTTAATTATTTCGTTCTTTCTCCCTCAGCCATGGTCCACCCTCTGCCCCCCCATCCCTCTGTGTGTGTGTGTGTGTGTGTGTGTGTGTGTGTGTGTGTGTGTGTGTGTGTGTGTGTGTGTGTGTGTGTGTGTGTGTGTGTGTAAGCTATCAGAAACAGATTACCAAGTCTTTCTGTGCTCCTTCTCTCTTCTCCCCATCTACCTCCCAATTCTGTATCTTTTTCATCTTCATCTTTTTTTTTTCTTTTTTTTGTTCGTTCTTTCTCCTTAAGCAATGGGCCACCCCCCCACCCCCGAACCCCCTTCGCTCTCTCTCTCTCTGTGGAAGCTATCAGTAAGAGATTACCAAGTCTCTATCCGTGCACTTTCTGTCTCCTCTTCATCTATCTTCCCACACTGCCTCCTTTTTCTTTATGTTTCTTTCCTTTTTTTTTTTTTTTTTCGTTCTTTCTTCCTCAGCCATGGTCCACCCCTCCCACTGCCTCCCAGCCTTCGCTCTCTCTCTCTGTGGAAGCTATCAGTAAGAGATTACCAAGTCTCTATCCGTGCACTTTCTGTCTCCTCTTCATCTATCTTCCCACGCTGCCTTCTTTTTCTTTTCTTTTTTTTTCTTTTTTTTAATTTCTTTTTTCGTTTTCTCCCTCAGGCACGGTGCACCCCACCCACTGCCCCCCCCCCCACCCCCACACTCCCCACACCT
This sequence comes from Babylonia areolata, assembly GCF_041734735.1. Lineage (NCBI taxonomy): Eukaryota > Metazoa > Mollusca > Gastropoda > Neogastropoda > Buccinidae > Babylonia > Babylonia areolata. The sequence continues at coordinate 41,443,025 of NC_134898.1, read as the reverse complement.
GCCCCCCGACCCCTCGCTCTCTCTCTCTGTGGAAGCTATCAGGAATAGATTACCAAGTCTCTCTGTGCTCTTTCTCTCTCTTCTTCATCTATCTCCCCATTCTGTTTTTTTTTTTTTTTTTTTCTTCTTCTTCTTCTTTTTAATTTTATTTCTTTCTTTCTCCCTC
>NC_134898.1:41427859-41432859 GCF_041734735.1 Babylonia areolata | reverse complement strand
AGTGAGAGAGAGAGAGAAACAGAGGATGAATGAATGAATGAAGGAAGGAAGGAATAAATGAATGATAAATGAATGAATGAATCTTATTTCCGATAGCACCAGAGCAAGCAAACAATTGCCCCCTCCAGCCCTCGAAAGGGAAAAAACGTCCAAAGAAAAGGTAAGAGAGAGAGAGAGAGAGAGAGAGAGAGAGAGGGCTGAGCAATATCAACCACCTGCCAACAAAGACAGAAAGTCTTATCGACACATTCCCAAACCCATGCCCTACCTCATCTCTGTTACAAGCACAGACCCAGCAACGCTGTCCAGTCCAGACAGTTCATGTCGGGATTCACAGTATACAAAAAAGTACAGTCTCTTTTTTTTTCTCTTTTTTTTTTTTTTTTTTTCTTTTTTTTGTGTGTGTGAATGTCTTTTTTAATACCAGGAGCACATGCTGCTCTTGCTTTGAAGAACTTGGTCGTGTATTCCGTTTACTTTTCTCTTCTTTTCTGTTCTTTTCTATCATACTCCTTGTGAGAAACCTGGCCTTTTGTGGATGCAAATTATGGCTGAAAAAAAACTATGCAGATCCGGTCTCAGAACAAGGAACTGTGGAAATTATGATAGTTTTCTTCCTTCCTTTCTTTGATTTCCTTCTTTCTTTCTCTGTGTTTTTCTCTCCCCCCCCCCACCCCACCCCACCCCACCTCCCTCGGCCCCCCAACCACCTTTTTTTTCTTTTTTTTTTTTTAGTCTTTGTTTTCGCTCATTCATTATTTGTGTTGATTAATTGATCAAAAGTGAGTTCAGCGGAACGAAGGCTGTGGAGGAAGCAAGGATGTACGAAGCAGAGGATAGCTTCATAAATTTTAGTTTCTGTTTCTGTTTCTCAAGGAGGCATCGCTGCGTTCGGACAAATCCGTATACGCTACACCACACACACCCGCTAGACAGACCCCTGACCAGCAGCATGAACCAGCACGTTTAGTCAGGCCTTGGGTGCATGGATATACATTTGTGTACCTCTCAGAGGGGGGGTGGGGTGGGGGGTTCTTCTTCAGAGTGTTGCCAAAGGACAACACTTTATGTTACCATGGAATTGTTTTGTTTTTTTCCCTTCGTACTGCTTACTGCACACACGACCTCGGTTTATTGTCTCGTCCGAATGATTACAGCAGACATTCAGTTCCATTTTCCAGTCAATTTGAAGAGACCGGAAATCAAGCCCAGACCCTCACAGACTCTGTATTGGCAGATAAACGTCTTTACTGTTCAGCCATTTTCTCACTGCAAAAAGATAAGAGGGTTTGGCGAGCTTAATATTTGTTTGTATTTGTATTTCTTTTTATCACAACAGATTTCTCTGTGTGAAATTCGGGCTGCTCTCCCCAGGGAGAGCGCGTCGCTACACTACAGCGCCACCCATTTTTTTTTGGTATTTTTTTCCTGCATGCAGTTTTATTTGTTTTTCCTATCGATGTGGATTTTTCTACAGAATTTTGCCAGGAACAACCCTTTTGTTGCCGTGGGTTCTTTTACGTGCGCTAAGTGCATGCTGCACTCATCCGAATGACTAGCGTCCAGACCAACACTCAAGGTCTAGTGGAGGGGGAGAAAATATCGGCGGCTGAGCTGTGATTCGAACCAGCGCGCTCAGATTATCTCGCTTCCTAGGCGGACGCGTTACCTCTAGGCCATCACTCCACTTAATAAGGAATGGCGATCCGCATTACGACAAAAAAAGAAGAAGAATAAAATCCCAGATAACTTTGATGGATGACTGCAGGAATTATGGAATAGATGGATGAGAGGAGAAGGAATAAAAACGAAAATGATATTATTGAAATAAGGCAGTCAAAGGGATGCCACTCCCACTCTGCGCAGACACGAACGACACGAAGAATAAATTTAAAGATATTTCCCAGGCTCTTCTTGCCGTCTTCGTTTCGTTTCTCTTCCAGATATTTTTTATGTTCTTTTCGGGTTCCATGACGTTATACTGGATGTGGTGATCGTGGCGACGAATGCCAAGGACGATAACAAATGCCAACGCCCGTCATTCTGATTTCAGAGGAATTATGCATGTCCACGAGAGTCTTAAGAGTTGCGATTATCAGACGCTTGTCAAGGGACGCCGACGCATAGGATGTGACATAGTTTTCAGGCATTGTTTTTTTTTAAATTAATTAATTTATTTATTTAGTTAGTTAGTTAGTTAGTTATGTATGTATGTATGTATTTATGCATTTATTTGTTTATTTGTTTATTCATTTATTTATTTATTTATTTATTTATTTATTTATTTATCTATTCATTTATCTATCTATTTAATTATTTATTTAGTCATTTATATATTCATGTGTTCGTTTGTTTGTTTATTCATTCATTCATTTATTTATTCATTTATTCACTCAAATATGTTCTTTCTTATTGTTGTTTTGTTTTGTTTTGTTTTACTTCTTTTTTTATTTCTATGGCTGTCATTTACCGTTCTTGAAGTTGAGTGTGACATGGATTTAGGTACCATTGATTTATGATTTTGCTGATCGATAATACAATTATTCATTTATTTACTAATGTATTGATTATCGATTTATTAATTTTATTTATTTGTTTATTCATTTGTTATTTTTATGTTGTTGTTTCTGTTGTTGTTGTTGTTGTTGTTTATTCAGTCAAAGTCTTCCCATGTTTGTTTATAAGTTCTTTTCTTGCTGTTGCTGTCATCGACCGCTTGAAGTGGAATGTAACATGGATTTTAGGCTTTTTTTTATTCATTTGTTTATTCATTTACTCTTTTATTTGTTCATTCATTTATTCTTTTATCTGTGTGTCTATTTGTTTGTTTGCTGATATAGCTGCCATCGATCATTCCTGAAATTGCGTGTCATACCCGAAATGCGCTGGCATTTAGATGGAACAATCGCCCCACCCCCCAAAAAGTGTGCTTCTATGAGTGTGTGTGTGGGGGGGGGGAGCATAGGGGGGGAGAGGGGGTTCGCAGAAATTTTGGTGAAAAAAAAAGAATGACAAAATATATTGTGGCCCCTTTCTATCCTCACATAGTTCAGACACATGAGATGCATTCCGTATATATTTAGCTTTGGGTGTGATGGCTAATTGTCTTTATTCTTCCTCCTCATACCCACCCCACTTTGCCCTCTACAGATGTAGTGTGTGTGTGTGTGTGTGTGTGTGTGTGTGTGTGTGTGTGTGTGTGTGGATAATTGTGTGTGTGCGCGAGCGTGTGTGTGCGTGTGTAGGGTATTTTGGTCGTGTGTGTGTGTGTGTGTGTGTGTGTGTGTGTGTGTGTGTGTGTGTGTGTGTGTGATTGTTCATGCCTGTAATTTGTAGTATTGTCTAGGTGTATAGATACACATATATATGTGTGTGTTGTTGTTTTTCATGTACATAGGTATGTACTGTGAATTTAGTCCAACTATCACCTCTGCGTGAATTCACTCCCACTATCACCTCTGCGTGAATTCAGTCCCACTATCACCTCTACGTGAATTCAGTCCCACTATCACCTTCTGCGTGAATTCAGTCCCACTATCACCTCTACGTGCATTCAGTCCCACGTGAATTCAGTCCCACTATCACCTCTGCGTGAATTCAGTCCCACTATCACCTGTGCGTGATTTCAGTCCCACCATCACCTCTGGGTGAATTCAGTCCCACGTGAATTCAGTCTCACGATCACCTCTGCGTGAATTCAGTCCCACTATCACCTCTGCGTGAATTCAGTCCCACTATCACCTCTGGGTGAATTCAGTCCCACGTGAATTCAGTCTCACGATCACCTCTGCGTGAATTCAGTCCCACTATCACCTCTGGGTGAATTCAGTCCCACGTGAATTCAGTCTCACGATCACCTCTGCGTGAATTCAGTCCCCCTATCACCTTCTGCGTGAATTCAGTCCCACAAAGCGTGACTTCAGTTCTACGTGCGTGACTTCAGTTTTACGTGTGTGACTTCAGTTTTACGTGTGTGACTTCAGTCCAAACTGCCACCTGTACTTGACTTCTCTCATACCGTCACGAGGACTTGACCCGATCGCTATCCACCGGGGCCGATGGATGACTCCACTTCCAGCGCCTGCCAGACATTGCTAATCGATAGACATTTTTTGGGACACAGGTCCGTATGCTCGGGGTCTGTTTACCTTGTATAAACCCCTCACAGCTGAAAGCCAGTGATACTCTGGTGTGGTGCTGGACTGGGTAGCAAATTCATCGGTCCTGATCACCTCTTGTCACTCCCTCACCCACCCCCACCCACCCACCCACCCCCTACTCCTAGCCCTCCCCACCAGTCAGCCCCCTCCCCCCCCCCTCCACCTCCCCCTCCCCCACCCTCTTCCTCAGCATGATCACGCAATTTGCTTTAAGGACCGTTACCAGATTCGAGCCAAGTAGTTTTGCTTTTGGGGGGAAGGAGAAAATGGGTTTGTGGATGAAGGGGATGCATTATTGATGGGCTGTGGGGAAGGTTCGCCACGTCTGCTTTTCTGTGGGGGGTAGAAGGGGGAAAGTAGTGACAAATTGTCTTGTGCGCTGGGGGCTACTGTTCTCTCTCTGTCTCTGTCTCTCTCTGTTTCTGTTTCTCTCTGTCTCTGTCTGTCTGTCCATCTGTCTGTCTGTCTGTATCTCTCTCTCTTTCTCTCTCTCTCTCTCCCTCGGTCTCTCTCTTGTGTGTGTGTGTGTGTGTGTGTGTGCGTGCGTGTGTGTGTGTGTGTGTGTGTGTGTGTCCGTCTGTCTGTCTGTCTGTGTCTCTGTGTGTGTCTGTATGCCTGTGTGCAAAATCCATCCTCCACACTCCACCCGCCCCCTGTCTGCTTCCCTGCTGATAATGCCAGGAAACTCCTGTCGACAATCCCCCCCCCCCCCCCCCCCCCCCCCCCGCCAAACCCCCACCCCCCACCACCACACCTAAGACGTAGCTCATCTCCGACTGAGCAACAACAAAGACCCAGACATTCTGGTACACTCAATCATGCACAGACTGTGCTTATCAA
>NC_134898.1:41405359-41410359 GCF_041734735.1 Babylonia areolata | reverse complement strand
CGGCGTTGAGATGGTTCCCAAAGGCCAACTAGCCCCCAAGACTGCAGCACTAAGAGCTAGTGCAATTTTGCCTACTAGTTCGTACAGTCCCCACTTTAAAACGCGTAATTGTGCAATTCATGTCAGTACAATCCTCACTTTAGACGTGCGAGTCTTTCTGTAAGTACTATCCTCACTTTTAAATGTCTCTGTGAAAATACAGTCCTTCCTTTTAAACGTGTGAGTGTATAATTACGTCTGGGCAGTCCCTCACAGTCCTCCTTCTCCATTCACTCTCTCCAGGAAGACCCTCAGAAGCAGCCGGACCAGTCACAGGCAGAGAATGCCAACGAACCGCCACCGGCACCAGTCCAGCAGCAAGCTGGGAACGAAGGAGAGGAACAAGAGGAGAAGAAGGAGGAGAAAGAGGAGGAGGAGGAAGAGGAAGTGGAAGCAGAAGCACCACCAGTGCCAGTGGAGGGTGGGGAACACGCGACGAACGGGGAGGGGGAAGAAGGGGAGGGGCAGGAGGGGGTGGTGGTGGAGGAGAGCCAGCCGATGTCTCTGTTGGTCCCTGTGGAAGAAGGGGGCGTGCATGCTGACTCGGAGGACACCAGCAGCAGTGGTGAGTTATGTTTTCTTCCCTTCTCTCTCTCTCTCTCTCTCTCTCTCTCTCTCTCTCTCTCTCTCTCTCTCTCTCTCTCTCTCTCTCGCCCGTATGTAAAAATGAATACTTTTGTGTGACGGGACATTACACAAAGTTCCTCTTTTTCTGTCATCAGTGTGTGAAGGTGGGAGACAGGGCGGTGGTGGGGAGGGGGGGGGGACATTATACAAAATTATTCCTCCTCTATCATCACTGTGCGTGCGCAGGGGGCAGGGGGAGGGGGGGCGGCGCGCTGGGTGGGTGGTGAGAGGACACTATACAAAATTATTCCTCCTCTATCATCACTGTACGTGCGCGCACGCGCACGTGTGTGTGTGTGTGTGTGTGTGTGTGTGCGCGCGCGCGCGCGCGCGCGCGCGTGTGTGTATATGTATGTGTTTGCATGCGTGCGTGCGTGCGCGCGCGCGTGTATGTGTGTGTGTGCGTGTGTGTGACGCGACATTATATAAAATTCCTCCTCCTCTCACTCAGGATGTCAAGTTGTGGTGATGGTGATGATGGTTTGGTGGTGGTGGTGGTGATGGTGGTGGTGGTTTGCATGCAAGTCTAGCTACCTGTAAATGTACTGTTGTCAGCATGTTTTTTGTTGTTGTTGTTTTCATGATTATTACTATGATTATGATGATGATGATGGTAATGACGACGATGATGATAACTATTGTCATTATTGTATTTTTGATACACACACATATAGATAGATAGATTAGATAGATAGATAGATAGATAGATAGACAGATAGATAGACAGATAGATAGATAGATAGATAGATCTGGTGAAATGAATAAGCTTAGACTTGTAGGTACTTTTCCACAGGAGAGGGGTTGGCCTGATGACATTTGATTTTAAAATGAACTGTGCATCTTAGTAGTTGCATACTGTACTCTGTGAAGGGGAGGGGAAGAGAGAGAGATGGAGAGAGAGAGGAATAGTGTGTCTGTGTGAGTGTATGCGTGCGACTGTGTGTGCGCGCGCATGTGTGTGTGTGCGTGAGTGGCGAGGGAACGTGTGTATATTTGTATATAGCTATTTGATTTTTGGTGCCATTCAAATTCTTATATCATTCTAATTTTAGTTTACTCTATATCTTTGTTGTTATGTTTTTATGTTGGCCACGTGCTGCTGCCAAAAAGAAGACCTCTGTACCAAAGTATAGACAATAAAGTTTGTGTATTGTATTGCGTATTGTATAACACAGGCGGTTGATGTGAGCTTAACTCTCTCACTCAGTACGGCCAGTCCTCTCTTCTCCTCTACACAGACCCATCGGATGTCCAGTGGGTGTCTGAATGACCCAACCTTTAGCTTCCGTCGTCAGAATTGTGGTATTCTTTGTCAACATTCACCTCTTCAGTATAAGAGCCTTCCGCTTGCAATATTTTGATGATGGTAATTGGCGTGAAACGCTGTTAACGTCGTCTCTTTCGCCGTTCGTATGGAGAGAGTTAACCTGATACTTAATTAAGAGAAACGCACGTATGTACTAACTTTCTTCATTCGCATTCTTCACTCACCCAATCGACATTAGCCTTACATATGGAGACTAAATTACATGTCTTTTCCCGTACAAACATGTCACACAGCAGACACCGCCGAGGCAGACATTGAAGCACCCCCACCACCTTCCACAGACATCGCAGCCGTCAAAGAAGACTCCTCAGATGACACCCAGTCACCAGCAGACCCCGGCACGAACTCCGACTCCGACTCCGACTCCGACTCTGAGCAAGATCTTCAGACGCTGGACCAGGCTGAGAACGTCTCTGAAGACGACGTGGAGAATCTCCTGAAGGACCTCCACAGCAACAACGATGTCCCGGTGGATGAGTCTGGAATGGGTGGAGAGGAGGAAGAGGAAGAAGAGGAGGAGCAGGAGGGGGATGAGGGATCCGCGGAGAGGGAGCTGATGCAAGTGACCAATCAGATTGAAGATGGGAACAGCGCTGCTGATGGCGGAAGCGGAAGTGGAAGTGGTGTTATTGGAGAGGGGGAGTACGCGCAGAGTCTGCTGAAGTACATCCTGTCCCATGGGGCGGAATACGGTAAGATAAAAGGGGGGGAAATGTGTTGTCTGGTTTGTTTCTAAAAGTACTTTCTGGGTCTTTTTTTTCGGGGGGAGAGGGGTGGTGGGGGGTGGTGGGTGGGGATGGTGTGGGGAGGGAGTGGTTTGGTTGTTTTGTTATTGTTTTCTGTTGTTTTGGGGTTGTTGGATTTTTTTGTTTGTTTTTGTTGTTGTTGTTTTTGTGTGTTTTTTGTTTTTGTTTTTTTCTTTTCTTTCCTTTTCTTTTCTTCTTTTCTGTTTTTCTTTACTCTGATTTAATTTAGTTGTTCGTTTGTTTGTTTGTTTTGACGGGCGCAATAGCCGAATGGTTAAAGCGTTGGACTTTCAATCTGAGGGTCCCGGGCTCGAATCACGGTGACGGCGCCTGGTGGGTAAAGGGTGGAGATTTTTCCGATCTCCCAGGTCAACATGTGTGCAGACCTGCCAGTGCCTGAACCCCCTTCGTGTGTATACACATGCAGAAGATCAACTTCGCACGTTAAAGATCCTGTAATCCATGTCAGCGTTCGGTGGGTTATGGAAACAAGAACATACCCAGCATGCACGCCCCCGAAAGCGGAGTATGGCTGCCTACATGGCGGGGTAAAAACGGTCATACACGTAAAAAAAGCCCACTCGCGTATATACGAGTGAATGTGGGAGATGCAGCCCACGAACGCAGAAGAAGAAGAAGTTTGTTTGTTTTTCACCTTCTTTTATTATTTCATCTGAACTTTTTCATTTCCTGTTTGCGATGGGCGCAGTTGTCGAGTGGTTAAAGCGTTGAACTTTCAGTCTGAAGGTCCCGGGTTCGAATCCCGGCTACCGAATGGCCAGGTGGGTACAGGGTGGAGATTGTTTCCAATCTTCCAGGTCATCAGATGTGCAGACCTGCTTGTGCCTGAACCTCCTTCTTGTGTATAGGCATGCATAACATCAAATGCGCACGTTAAGGATCCCGTAATCCATGTCCTCGTTCGGTGGATAATGGAAACAAGAACATACCCGACATGCACGCTCCCACCCTCACTTCCGAAAACGGAGTATGGCTGCCTATATGGCGGGGGGTCATACACGTAAAAGCCCACTCGTGTATACAAATGAACGTGGGAATCGCAGCCCACGAAGAAGAAGAAGATTTCATGTTTGTGTTTTATATTATTCTACCTTATTATATTGAAGCGTGTATTTCTTCTGTTGTCTAAATATTCTTTCATCTTATTTCATTTTACTCTTCCTTTCATTTTCATGCTCTCCATAATCATATTTCCATATATTTTTTCTGTATTTTCTTTATTGCTTTGGTTCTACAGTTTCATGCTGTTGTAACATTCTTTACTACCACTACTACTACGACTACTGATAATAATAATAATAATAATAATAATAATAATAATAATAATAATAATAATAATAATAATATTATTATATTATTATTATTATTATTATTATTATTATTATTAACAACAACATTAACAAAACAACAACAACAACAACAACAACAACAACAGCAGCAATAATAATAATAATAATAATAATAATAATAATAATAATAATCATGATCATGATCATAATGATCATGATGAGGATCATAATCATAAAACGACGATAAATTATATGAATTTTTCACCGAAGGGCTTCCATTCATGACATACATCATTCCCACAACAACAACAATAATAATTGTGTGTGTGTGTGTGTGTGTGTGTGTGTGTGTGTGTGTGTGTGTGTGTGTGTGCGTAATATTCCCCCCCCCCCCGCCCCCCCCCCCCTCCCCACACACACACACCCACTCACAACAGGACGTCTACCCGCCACAACCACCACTACCACCAACACCAACACCAACAACAACGGGTACCTGTACCCCGCCGATCCCTACTACCGACGCCGCCGTTCACTGGCCGCCCGAGCCCGTCTACCCCACATCCACCGTCGCCGCCACAACAGCCACAGTGAGCGGGAACTGTCCAGAGCCAAACGCACCAAGCGGGATCTCTTCGACGACAATCTCTACTACAACACTGACCGACTCTACGACCTGCGGGAACGGGAGAGGGAGGAGCAGGAGCTGGAGTTGGAGAGGGAGGAGGAGGAGGAAGAGGAGGAGGAGGAGGAGGCAGAGGAGGAGGCGGAGAGGAACGCGGAGGTGCAGCAGCTGCTCACCTACCTGGTGTGTTTGTGTTTGTCGTTATTGTTGGTGGTGGTGTTGTTGTTGTTGTTGTTGTGGTGGTGGTGGTGGTGGTGGTGGTGGTGGGGGTGTGGTGTGGTGTGGTGGTGGAGTTGTGGTTGAGTGGTGTGGTGGTGGTGGTGGTG
>NC_134898.1:41392859-41397859 GCF_041734735.1 Babylonia areolata | reverse complement strand
CTGTTGTCGTTGTTGTCCACAGGAGTACAAGAAGAAAAGACGTTGTTGATGTTGTCGTTGTTGTCCACGGGAGTACAAGAAGATAAGACGTTGTTGCTGTTGCCGTTGTTGTCTACAGGAATACAAGAAGATAAGATGTTGTTGTCGTTGTTGTCTACAGAATACAAGAAGATAAGATGTTGTTGTCGTTGTTGTCCACAGGAGTACAAGAAGATAAGACGTTGTTGTTGTCGTTGTTGTCCACAGGAGTACAAGAAGAAAAGACGTTGTTGCTGTTGTCGTTGTTGTCCACAGGAGTACAAGAAGAAAAGACGTTGTTGTTGTTGTCGTTGTTGTCTACAGGAGTACAAGAAGATAAGACGTTGTTGCTGTTGTCGTTGTTGTCTACAGGAATACAAGAAGATAAGACGTTGTTGTTGTTGTCGTCGTTGTTGTCCACAGGAGTACAAGAAGATAGGACGTTGTTGTTGTTGTCGTTGTTTTCTACAGGAGTACAAGAAGATAAGACGTTGTTGTTGTCGTTGTCGTTGTTGTCCACAGGAGTACAAGAAGATAAGACGTTGTTTTTGTTGTTCTTGTTGTCTACAGGAGTACAAGGAGATAAGACGTTGTTGTCGTTGTAGTCTACAGGAGTACAAGAAGATAAGACGTCGTTGTTGTCCACAGGAGTACAAGAAGATAAGACGTTGTTGTCGTTGTCGTTGTTGTCCACAGGAGTACAAGAAGATAAGACGTTGTTGCTGTTGTCGTTGTTGTCTACAGGAGTACAAGAAGATAAGACGTTGTTGCTGTTATAGTTGTTGTCTACAGGAATACAAGAAGATAAGACGTTGTTGTTTTTGTTGTTGTCGTTGTTGTCCACAGGAGTACAAAAAGATAAGACGTTGTTGTTGTTGTCGTTGTCGTTGTTGTCCACAGGAGTACAAGAAGATAGGACGTTGTTGTTGTTGTGGTTGTTGTCCACAGGAGTACAAGAAGATAAGACATTGTTGTTGTCGTTGTTGTCTACAGGAGTACAAGAAGATAAGACATTGTTGTTGTCGTTGTTATCTACAGGAGTACAAGAAGATAAGACGTTGTTGTTGTTGTCGTCGTTGTTGTCCACAGGAGTACAAAAAGATAAGACGTTGTTGTTGTTGTCTTTTTTTTCTACAGGAGTACAAGAAGAAGTAACTCATCGCGTGGTGCTGATGAAGAAGACCTCGGGTGAGATCAACAAGATGATGACAACAACAACAACAACAGAAACAGCAACAAACTTTCAGAACTGCCTCCGGAGTTTGCGTCGTGAGTTGTGTGTGTGTCCAGACAACACAATAATAACTGAAAGACAATTACGCCCCCGAAAGCGGAGTGTGGCTGCCTACATGGTGGGGGTAAAGTCATACACGCAAAAGCCCCACTCGTGTACGTGCGAGTGAAGGACGGGAGTTGCAGCCCACACGCACGAAGAAGAAGGAGAAAAACAAGTGCTGTACTCACTTCAAACAGTCAATAAATTAATTTATGTAAAGAAAAGAAAAAGAAAAAAAGAAAAGAAGAAAAAACCGAAAGAAAACAGGATAAAAGTAAACCAGAGACCAAAGACCCCCACCCCCTACCCCCCTCCCCCCCACCCCCGACCACCAACACCACCCCCACCCCCACCCCCATTGACCCCCCAAGAAAAAGGCAGGATGAACTTCAAACATTCCTTGAGAATAATAATAATAATAACAAATAACTATGTGTGTGATATTCATTGATTGACTCTCCTCCACGCGAGCATTCTGTGAGCGCCTGCTTTTTTCCCGCCTGTTTATTCAATTGTTACTGAATAAACCACTTGCCTGTTCGTAGTCTTCTGAAGGTTTGAGATTTTTCCCTCCCCTTTTCTTGTTGTTGTTGTTTGTGTGTGTGTGTGTGTGTGTGTGTGTGTGTGTGTGTGTGTGTTGTTGTTGTTGTTGTTGTTGTATTTTGTTTGCTTCTTTGTTTTATCTATATCTTTCTATTTTTCTTTCTTTTTTTTTTGGGGGGGGGGAGCGGGGGGGGGGAGTGGAATTCACTTTGGTTTACACACACACTCATACACACACACACACACGCACGCGCGCGCAACCATACACGTACACACATGCACGCGCGCACACACGCGCGCACACCCATCCACGCTCACACACACGGACGCACACTCACGCGCGCACACACACCTACACGCACGCACACACGCACCCACAGACATACGCTCACAAACACACATCCCTACACATCCACACACACGCGCGCACGCACACCATACAAACACGTACACACATACTCAGACACAGACACAGACACAGACACACACACACACACACACACACACACACACACACACACACACACACACACACACACACACACACACACACACACACACACACAAACTTTACCGCAAGTCTGCCCGCACAAAAAAAACAACAACAACAAAACAACAAGACTCTTGCAAAGACCAGATGGCATGACGTCAAAACAAACACGGGACATATTAACACATAATTAATTCGTCCTCCAAATGCTGATCGCATGGATCATTAGTCTGGCCCTCAAGGACCCACTACAACCGGGTAGTTATGCGTAGTAACTGGGTGGCTGTATCATTAACAGGGTAGCTGTGAGTAATAACTGGGTGGCTGCATTTACACCCCGTCAAGCCTTATCATTCTGCCGGCGTGTCACAGTCGGGAACTGCAGGTCTACATTGTCCCTTCAGTCCTTGCTTCATTCATCACGTCTAGTCTCACCTGGTGTAATAGTAGTAGTAGTTGTTGTTGTTGTTCTTGTTGTTGTAGCAGCAGCAGCAGTAGTAGTAGTTGTTGTTGTTGTTGTATCAGCAGCAGTAGCAGTATCATCATCATCATCAGCTTGCTGAGAACAACCCCATATACCTGAAAGTCACTTTTGACAAACGCCTGACGTGGAAGAAGCAAGCAGAGAAAGCAGAATCAAGAGCAAAAGCACGATTTGCCCTCATGAAGAAGCTTGCAGGAACAACATGGGGCGCAGACAACACGACCCTCAGGAGGCTGTACACTGGCAGAGTCAGACCAGTGCTGGAGTATGGCATGGCTGCATGGGGCACTACAGCCAAGTCCAACTTTGAACGGATCAGCAAGGTTCAGAATCAAGCTACCCGTATCATCACAGGGGCCATATCTATGCCAATTCAGGAGCTTGAAACCATCACAGAACTCCAGCCCCTTGAGGACCGCAGAGAGGCCAAACTCCTGACCCAGGCTGCCAAGTTCAAGAGGTTGCAAGGCCACCCCATGAAGGACAGACTGTCCCAACCAACAAAAGGACGGCTGAAGAGAGGGAGATTCATCCACCAGAGCAGGATCCTAGAAGGCAAAATCAAGATATCCTTGACCATGCCCCCAAAGTGACAATACGGTGTATTGCCGTCCCTGCCTGGATCGAAGGAAACCCTCCCCTCATCCAGTGCAGCATCCCCGGTGTTGGCCCCAAAGTTTCCCAAAGCGGCCCTGAATGAAAGTCCCTCACCCGTGAACACCTCCACACACAGTTCCCCAAAGAGTTCTTGACTCATGTCTACACCGACGGCTCTGCGGCAGATGCCAATCGGAACGGAGGGGCAGGAGTTTATGTTCAGTATCCAGGAGGAAGAGAAGAAAAGATCTGCTTCGCTTCGCCTGTACTCCACCAGTTACAGAGCCAAAGTAGAAGCCTTGAAAACAGCAGCAGCCCACATCGAGGTCAGCCCCTACGCCAGCCACAACGTTGTCTTCCTGACCGACGCCCTGTCCATCTTGCAGGCCCTTTGGTCTAACAGAGATCCAGAACTCAACGATCTGTCCTCTTGTCTCGCTTCCCTCTGCACAAGTCACACAGTCACCCTGCAGTGGATTCCTTCCTTGGCAACGAGACTGCTGACTCCCTGGCAAAGGAAGGCACTACGAAAGAGCAGATGGACAGATGTACAAGCTACAATCCAGGATCATCATTAAGGCCAAGCTGCAGAACAAGTGGAAGCAGCAGCACTCACGCCACAACAGAGCAGACCCGTACTACCTGAAGACTCGTCGAGAGCAGGTAACCATTTTCAGGCTCAGGAAAGGCCGCAACCGCCTGAAACACCACATATACACGAAACTCCGTATCGGCGACACAGAGCAGTGCCCCTGCAGAACAGGCAGCCAGACAACAGAACATCTGCTGGAGTAGTGTCCGCTCCACCAAGCGCTCCGAGAGAAAACCTGGTCCGACCCAATCCCAGCGGCCTGGAAGCTCTACGGAGGACTGGAGGACCTGCGACGTACTGCCGCCTTCGTGAGGAGACGGGGGAATCCACCTGATAAAATTAATGACGAACGAGACAACAACAATCATCATCATCATCAGCAGCAGCAGCAGCAGCAGCAGGAGTAGTAATAGTAGTAGTAGCAGCAGCAGCAGCAGCAGTAGTAGTAGTAGTCGTAATACTAGTAACAACAGCAGCAACAACAGCAGTAGCAGAAGTCGTAGTAACAGCAGCAGCAGCAGCAGCAGCAGCAGTAGTAGTAGTAGTAGTAATACTAGTAACAGCAGCAGCAGCAGTAGTAGTAGCAGCAGCAGCAACACAAACAGCAGAGGCAGCAGCAACAGTAGTTGTAGTAGGAGTTACTGCCTCTTTTTTTTTCCTCTCGTCATACATGGACCAGGGCTGGAATGCAAACGCGATCTTGGCAGTACTAAGTTTGTTGCTTAGCGTTGAGAAATTTTCTAAGTTTTCAGCCCACAGACACAGGAGCATTCTTATGGGTAAACAGACACAGTTTTGCTGTGATCATTCAAGTCTGTTAGCGTGTGATGCAGGGGGGTGGGGGAAGCAATCTTACCTTCAGGCAAACTTAACGCTGTCTAGATGGCTTTTTTAGATCCAGCCCGGGCCTAAAACAATCCTAAATTTTGGGGGGATGAATAACTGAAACAAAGAACACAGAAGAAAGAGTGTGCATAAGATAAATAAAGATAACGCACAC
>NC_134898.1:41342859-41387859 GCF_041734735.1 Babylonia areolata | reverse complement strand
AAAGCCAGATTTACATCTTGTTAGCATGCGAAGAGTATGTTAAAATGTTGAAGGCCAGCTACACCCAAATCAACCCTCCTTCCTACCTCCAAAAAACTCTGACACCCTGGACCGCAGCTCGCTCTCTCTGTCTTTCTCTCTCTCTGTCTCTCTCTCTGTCCCTCTCTCTGTCTCTTTGTTTATGTCTGTCTGTCTCTCTCTCTCTCTCTTTCTCTCTCTGTTCCTGTCTCTGTCTCTCTGTTTATGTCTGTCTGTCTGTCTCTCTCTCTCTCCACTCTCTTTCTCTCTCTCATCCTAAAATGATAATTATGCTGGTGTTTATTGGTCATTATGCATCCCCCCAACCCCCCATTGTGATCCCACCCCTTGGAATGGGCAGATGGACTGTTCAATTAAACTTGTTGTTCTTGTTCTTGCTTTTGTTCTTGCTCTTTCTCTCTCTGTCTCTCTCTGTCTCTGTCTCTCTCTGTCTCTCTCTGTCTCTCTGTCTCTCTGTCTCTCTCTCTCTCTCTCTCTCTCTCTGTGTCTCTGTGTGTGTCTCTGTCTATGTCTCTGTCTCTCTCTGTCTCTCTCTGTCTCTCTCTCTCCCTCTCTCTCTCTCTGGGCTGATTTTTTGGCGTTGTAGTTCGGTTGTACACATTTTGGGGCGTACTGATGTACGCGATTGGTTTTGGATGTTGGAAGCGATTTTGCTTTGTTTGCTATGGACATTGAGTTTAGCAGGTGTATGTATGTATGTATTGGTCGGTATAGGTGGATGTATGTATGCATGTACTTTAATGCAATGTATTGGCATAACCTGTCATGTTTGCTTACTTAGTCGAACCAACCTGCGTGCTTTGATTGGTGATCTTTATGTTGGAAGTATTGTAATTGTAAAGAGCTCAAAGTGAAATCATTTGATTGGGCGCTATATAAATAAAATTGTAGTAGTAGTAATAGAAGCAGAAGAAGCAGCGGCAGTAGTAGTAGTAGTAGTAGTAGAAGTAGTAGTAGTAGTTGTTTTATTTTATGTCTTTTCAAATTTGTGGTATTGGATTAGTGTGAATGTGTGTGTGTGTATTTGCGTTTGCGTGAGTGTTTTGTGTATTCGTATATGCATGCGCGCGCGTGTATGTATATATGTATGAATATGTATACAGACATATATATATATATATATATATATATATATATATATATATATATATATATATATACAGAGAGAGAGAGGGGAGAGAGAGAGAGAGATCTATTTCTCTGTTGAGGGTTGGGGGGGAGGCTTCAGATAGAAAAAGAACCTAACCGCTAAAACCTTGAAAATGGCCATCGGAGCAAAAAAAGCGCTAAGAAAAAAGAATTTGTTTAAAGGAAGTAAGAAGAGAACAATAAAAGAAGGAAAGAAGAAAAGGAAAGATGGGGAGAGAGAGAGAGAAAAAAAAAAGAAGAAACAAGAGAGGCAAGGCCTTCAAGACTCACTTGTGATACACTTAAAAAAAAAAAAAAATCTAATCGTTAAAATGTGTTCTGTATCTGTTATTATAAAGCTTCGGGTTAAAAAAAAAAAAAAAAAAAAAAAGAAAGTCCTAACCGGATTCGAACCCCGCGTGTTCGGGTGAGAAGAAACTGTCTTACCCATTACACTATCGTGGCTCCTTAACTGACGTTCTAAAATTTGATATTTGAACATACTTTTTTAAAGGGCGATAAATCAATTGCGGTATTCGCAGTGAGAACGCTGTTTAAATCATATTATTCTGGTGTATCTTGGGCATTCAAAAAATCTTTAAGGGCAATAAAAAAAAATTATTTTTAAGTCCGCGGTAAAGGAGATGTGGCTATCGCCGCAATCACACTGCAACATTTAGCCGTATTCTCTAGATCTAGATAGATGTACAAGTTTAGTTACACCCGCCGGGAATCTAGTACGACACGGTCGATTCAATTTCTCTTTTATGTTCATTCTAGTTTTATAGTTTTAAAGTTGATATGAAAATTTAGTACTTCTAAACGTCGTATGAAGTGAAATGGACTTCATTTTGAGAAAAGTCAAGACTGGAATTTTTTTTCATTTGATCAGTTCCCTCGCATGGTTTACAATTTTTAACTCTGAATTCCAACTGATTCTGTGGATATTTTTATGGCAGTTTGGGGCATAATCCAGTAAGTGATGAGGCGTTCACAAATCTTTCTCTGAATAAATATTTAACGGTCTCCTTCTCCAACTTTCCATCACATGTTATCGTGTATTGTCCATTGAATATAGGATTGAAAGGGCAGGTCAACAACTTGAAACAAAATGGTGTCGTTCGCGTTCGCGAAGAATATGAGCACGCGCTTTGAATGTGTATAAATATGTGTAGGCAATTGATTTTTGCCCATGACCTTCAGGGCTCAGCCAATAGATCTATAAAGTCCACTCGTCGTATTGATTTTAGTATTTTCCGAAAAAGACCACTTGGGCGAATGAACATAGTGAAAGCCCTGTACACTGAGAGTAAAACACACAAGCTTTTTATGTATTTAGTGTAATTTCAAAATGTAATGTTTAAGATGAGAAAGATCAGTTTAAAGCAAATTAAGTGCCCTAGCATTAATTACAGTTTAATGTCCCTTTTTTACTATCTGCACCAAAACGTTTGCAAAATAAATAAAACTTTCATGCTTAGCAAAAGAAGTTCCTGTTTGAACCAAAAAAAATGATAATGACTGCTCTTGTTGTGTCAGAATATCAGATCAAAGTGCCAAGTTTAGAGAATTAAAAAATATATAAATATAACAGTAAATCCAGTTTGCATAGAATTTAGCTTTTTTTCTTTTTTTTCCCATCCCAGAGGTGCAATATTGTTTTAAATAAGATGACTGGAAAGAACTGAATTTTTCCTATTTTTGTGCCTAATTTGGTGTCAACTGACAAAGTATTTGCAGAGAAAATGTCAATGTTAAGGTTACCATGGACACACACACACACACACACACACACACACACACACACACACACACACACACACACACACACACACACACACACACACACACACAACCGAACACCGGGTTAAAACATAGACTCACTTTGTTTACACAAGTGAGTCAATAAACAAACAAAAGCAAAAAAAGAAGATGGTATTTTTCAAAAGCAAAGAAAGTTCAAAGAGGAATATAAATAAATAAAAACAAACAAACAAATGAACAAATGAATAAAAGATAAAAAGAAATGAAACGAAAACCCACTCACCTTCACGCAGTCAATAGCACTCCTGGTTTTCTTTGAAGACCGACATAAAAACACGGATAGATTGATGAAGCGAGCAGAAAAGAAAAAAAAAAGAACAGAAGGAAAGAAAGAAAGAAAGAAAGAAAAGAACAGAAATAACAGAAAGAAAGAAAGAACTTTAAATGATTAGTTCTTCTTCTTCTTCTGTGTTCGTGGGCTGCAACTTCCACGTTCACTCGTATATACGCGAGTGGGCTTTTACGTGTATGACCGTTTTTAACCCGCCATGTAGGCAGCCATGCTCCGCTTTCGGGGGGGTGTATGCTGGGTATGTTCTTGTTTCCATAACCCGCCGAACGCTGACATGGATTACAGGATCTTTAACGTGCGTATTTGATCTTCTGCTTGCGTATACACACGAAGGGGGTTCAGGCACTAGCACGTCTGCACATATGTTGACCTGGGAGATCGGAAAAATCTCCACCCTTTACCCACCAGGCGCCGTCACCGTGATTCGAACCCGGGACCCTCAGATTGAAAGTCCAACGCTTTAACCACTCGGCTATTGCGCCCGTCAAATGATTAGTTCAAAGAACAAGTTTTGCCTCGCTCACTGACTGAACTCTCTTTCTCTCTTTCTGTTTCTGTCTTTGTCTCTGTCTCTGTGTCCATCTGTTTGTCTTCTGTCTGTCTGTCTGTCTCTGTTTCTGCCTCTCTCTCTCTCTCTCTCTCTCTCTCTCTCTCTCTCTCTGTACGTTTTCGTGAATGTCTGTGTGTTTGCGCGAGCGTGCGCATGTGCATGTGTGTGCGTGTGCATGTGTGTGTGTGTGTGTGTGTGTGTGTGTGTGTGTGTGTTCGCGTGAGTATGTGTGTGTGCGTGTGAGTACGTGTGTGTGCTTGTGGTACGTGTGTGTGTGTGTGTGTGTGTGTGTGTGTGTGTGCGCGCGCGCGCGCGCGTGTGTGTGTGCGTGTGTGTGCATGTGTACGTGCGTGCGAACAAAGAAATAAAACAGATAAAAACAGATACATTATATTTCATTATTCAAATAAGCGTAATAATGATGTGGAATGTGACCAGTGGTCACGAGTGTTTCATAACACTAACGATAGGTGTACAACAGTGTAACTGATATCATGCTCTTCATTGACCTCCACCTCAGCTGATTCGTCCACTTTTCAATGAAGCTGTGAATGCTTTAACTTTTCCGTTTTGAATTACGACAAAACCATACTCGCCTCGCAAATGTTGAATAAGAAAAATTAAAAGCACTTGCCCTGCACGATTTACTGTACCTGTTCACATTATTACTGCAGAAAAAAAACGGGCTTTGTTTGTAGTGCATTAATTCAGACCATCATTTCCAAAGTGTGATTTTGCTTTGGGATGTAGATATGGCGCGCCGAAAACTTGTATGTATGTGAGCAGCGAACATCGAAAGAACTGTCTTTAAAGCTCATGACACTTCTCACGTTTTTGTCAGGACAACACAATATACTGCAATACAATACAATACAAATACAACACAATACTATACTTAGGCCGCCAGCACACTAGGGAACAGCTCATTCTATTCAGGGGTAAGACATGTCCTGAAACAAAGTAAACTCTCTAATACATAGCCAGTAGTCAGAAGCAGATGACTCACAGGTTCGAGTTCCAAGCCAAACACTGAACGAGCAAGCAGACAGAGGGAACATTCAACAAGGCACTCATTGTTGACGATACGACCACACCCAAGGCAGAATAACTCTCTCCATACGAACGGCGAAAGAGACGACGTTAAGAGCGTTTCACCCCAGTTACCATCATCAAAATATTGCAAGCGGAAGGCTCTTACACTGAAGAGGTGAATGTTGACAAAGAATACCACAATTCTGACGACAGAAGCTAAAGGTTGGGTCATTCAGACACCCACTGGACATCCGAGGGGTCTGTGTAGAGGAGAAGAGAGGACTGGCCGTACTGAGTGAATTAAAGCAACGTGCACCAGTTTCTCTGTCATCCTTCAAATCTTCTCTTAAAAATACTCTTTTCACATCCTGATTGGCATCTCTTTTTCATTCCTCTCCAGTGTGTGTGTGTGTCCCTTCTTCGTGTGCGTCTGTTGTGTGCGTGATAAGAGAATGGCCAAATCGTGCTGGAAGTGGTGACTTTCCCTTGATGCCTGTGCTGTTTCGTCCCAGTATACTTGTCCTGCATGTGTTTTTTGTTTCTGTAAGCGCTTAGGGCTTTGGTAAGATTAAGCGCCATAAATGCCCATTATTATTATTATTATTATGTGGAGTGATGGCCTAGAGGTAACGCGTCCGCCTAGGAAGCGAGAGAATCTGAGCGCGCTGGTTCGAATCACAGCTCAGCCACCGTTATTTTCTCTCCCCTCCAGTAAACCTTGATTAGTGGTCTGGACGCTAGTCATTCGGATTTGACGATAAACCGAGGTCCCGTGTGTAACATGCACTTAGCGCACGTAAAAGAACCCACGGCAACAAAAGGGTTGTTCCTGGCAAAATTCTGTAGAAAAATCCACTTCGATAGGAAAAACAAATAAAACTCCGCGCAGGAAAAAAAAAAAAAAAAATGGGTGGCGCTGTAGTGTAGCGACGCGCTCTCCCTGGGGAGAGCAGCCTGAATTTCACACAGAGAAATCTGTTGTGATAAAAAGAAATACAAATACAAATACAAATTATTATTATTATTATTATTATTATTATTATTATTATTCAGAGCTCAATATTGAACGCTTTCTTTATAATTCATCTTTACTTTAACTCACTCAGTACGGCTAGTCCTCTCTTCTCCTCTACACAGACCCCTCGGATGTCCAGTGGGTGTCTGAATGACCCCAACCTTTAGCTTCCGTCGTCAGAATTGCGGTATTCTTTGTCAACGTTCACCTCTTCAGTACAAGAGCCTTCCACCTGCAATATTTTGATGGTGGTAATTGGGGTGAAACGCTGTTAACGTCGTCTCTTTCGCCGTTCGTATGGAGAGAGTTAACAAGGCAACAGCGGAAGCTTTTTATTAATAATAATAGATCTTCTATCAGTGACGTAAAATGTAAATATATAACTCAGCGCAGTCACCTATTTGAACTACCTAACAATAGCTTCGTTACCTACAGTTGACATTTTACCGTTTTTGTTTTTTTTCCGTTCTTGTCATCTGAAAAACCAAGTTGGTTGGAGTGGAATCAATATCGTCAAGGTAGCTGTTTATGTATTGACTAACTTACATTTAACTATGCTGCAATACGGAAGGAGATGGTTAGGCCTTGCGTTCCTATACCGAGCACTAGAAACAGTGGATATGAACTTGAATCCAGAACTTGAAATCGGACAAATAAAATCGTCTGTGATTGCCACAGAAAAAATCTTTAGGTCACACAAATTCATTATTCCTACCTAGGTCACCATGTCAAATGACTCCCAAGAAAAAGAAGATCAAGAAGTATGGTAGTACCGAGTAAGCATTTGCTTACAATACAATATAATACAACACAATACAATACAACATCATGGGTATTCAATACCAATGCTGTACCCACAAAAAAGAGAGCTCCGCAAACGTCCCTGTTTCGCTTTTGACATTTCTTAAATACATTTTCAAAAAAGGAAAGAAAACTGGATAATGCAAGGAATTTTGCATTATCTTGCAATCCTCATGGTACATAAAACATCAAAACGATAAGTCCCGATGAAGACTTTTGTCACTAGATTTCAAGGAACAATCATTTCGATAACGCATATCGTTCTGTCCAAGAAAAGGCTCACTGGCTGCTTGCTAGGTACTGTTTCCTTATTGTATTGTATTTCTCTTGTTGTCACAACACATTTCTCTGTGTGAAATGATGCTGCTCTCCCCAGGGAGAGAGCGTCGCTACACTACAGCGCCACCCACCTTTTTGTATTTTTTTGTGCATGCAGTTTTATTTGTTTTTCCTATCGCAGTGGATTTTTCTACAGAATTATACAAGGAACAATCCGTTTGTTGCCGTGGGTTCTTTTTACGCGCGCTAAGTGCATGGTGCACATTTTGTTGCCGTGGGTTCTTTTTACGCGCGCTAAGTGCATGGTGCACACGGGACCTCGGTTTATCGTCTCATCCGAATGACTAAGCGTCCAGACCACCACTCAAGGTCTAGTGGAGGGGGAGAAAATATCGGCGGCTGAGCCGTGATTCGAACCAGCGCGCTCAGAATCTCTCGCATCCTAGGCGGACGCGTTACCTCTAGGCCATCACTCACCTTATCACTCTCCGATTGGGTCACGTTTACGTAATGAGCTAGAACAGTCAGAAGTCATTTATACAACGATTCAGTCAATTAAATGACACATAGCCTAAACTATTCATTCATTCATCCGTGCAACTACCCATCAGAATTTCGCGCATTGATTTTAGCGCGCGTTGACAGGTGTACTGGTGGTGGTACATGTGGGAGCATCTTGCCACCTGGCAGACCAAACTGTGCTGTCAATGGCACAATGTTCCAGCATGCCTGCATGTCGTGTCGCTAGAATACAGTGTGGGCTGACAGAGCAGGCAACACCCTGAATGTCACCCGAGAATGAAAGAGGACTGTCAGCAGAAAAGTTGACTTCAATGAAAGGTACCCCTTGCCAACAGCATGGGTTCAGGTTTCTCTTGGTATGTTTGGGCTTGTTAATGAGTGCCATAAGGTCTGATAATTACTGTGATATCACACTGTCTCTTAGTTCTGCAGCCTTGGGAACTAGTATATCCTTTGGGGACCATCCTAACGCCGATAGTCCTGAAGCCGTCCTGGCCAAGACAGTAGAGATGTAACTCCACTATAATCAAACTGTAGTACAGATAGGACAGTAGTTGCCTCATCTGCTGTTCTGATGGTCTAAGTAGGACACATTTATCATAGAAATTACTGTCTGAAGATGTGAGGTTCAGCTGATATTACGGGTGATAAAAGCATTGACGTTAGTTTTGCATGCTGAAGCATTTGGAGCGTGGTACACAGATGGCCTTTCAACCAAGATCACTTCATGTCGTTGTTGAGAGACCAGCTGATGGCACGTCAAGGCTGGTACAAGATAATGATAAGATACAACTTTATTGACAAATAGTAAAGAGTGGTAACTCTCTCCATTCACAAGGTAAACAACTTCAAGTCAATGCTGCTTCTGCCAGCGATTCAGCTAGCACACAGGTAAATAAAAGGCACATTGGAACAAACCCAGACACTTCCTCGAAAAGGAAGCGACGGGCTTGTCCTTATACCGATCATTTGACATGTGCACACAGCAGCAATGACAGAAGAAATGTGGAAAAACAAATAAGGTTTTATCAATAGCCTCTTTCATCCCGAATAAGCCATTCAGAATACACGGACAATACAAAACACACGTGTTTGCCTCGGTGGTTTCTCGACTTGCAATTAATAAACAATTAGAATTAATAAACGTGAAATTTATTGAAATTGCAATTTCATTGTCTGAGTCTGCCTTCGTGGAGCTGTGTGTTTCTGTTTCGTCACAGCCTTCCCGTAACGCGGACAACTTACTGCACAGAAAGCATGGTCACATACTATGTGGTTGGAGACCGTTCTGAAATGTATGTACTGGGTGGCAGGAATCGTGACCTGAACAGGTGTGAGCGTTTGGAGAATTGGAGCACCTGTCTGTTGGAAATCATCCGTTCTTGAGACTGATCAAGTCATCAGGTAGGGTCGCTGCCCTTGAGGGTGAATGTGTTAAGATCGTCAGTCATGAAAGAGCCCGTGTCTCTGTTTCGTGATGATGGTCAAAAGGAAAAGCAAAGTCTCGGTATGGGAGATACATCCAATCAGCAGTCTGCAACATCCGTGTTCAGTTGTGCGTCCTGAGTTCTGTTTAGGATAGCGCGCACTGACTTCAACTTCTCGTCAGTCTTCAGTAGAGTGCTGATGGAGGCAGCCAGACGGCAGCCAACAACTTCGTTGAAAGAGCACGTATTTCTAGAGTGCGCGTGAAGGCGCCGTGGCAGAACAGGTAATGCGATGTCGTTGGGGAAAGGAAGGCACTTTACTCCAACTTTCCTCAAAATACCCAAATGTGAATAGGTCCCTGACTTGGGGAATGGTAGAAACGGCGAAGGAGAGAGTCGGGGCCCGTCTTTCTATGTTTAGCGCTGGACACAGTGGATATGAATTCACTGCCTCGATGGCCGTAAGAAAGGCTGTTGGACCATTAACCTTTATCTCTGAGTGCACGTACAGTTTAACATCTTTCATCGTGCGACTGTGCCGTCTTTCGCACCTGTTTGATTCTGTATGTCCTACCTGTCTGCTTGCCTGTTTGTGTGTGTGTGTCTTATTCTCTGTGTGTGTGTGATAGTGGAGTGTCCGTGTTCGGACAGTTTGGTCATTGACGAATCCATGTCTCTGTTCTGTGCCTGTCCAGACGAGGAAGACATTGTCTGTGAACCTCTTCCACGCTTGGGACATGACGGCTGAACGGGGAACAGTGACACCTGGGGTGCCTGACTTCTGGGTACGGAATTGTCCTTCAGACTGACGGGCGCAATAGCCGAGTGGTTGAAACGTCGGACTTTCAATCTGAGGGTCCCGGGTTCGAAGCTCGGTGACGGCGCCTGGTAGGTAAAGGGTGGAGATTTTTCCGATCTCCCAGGTCAACATATGTGCAGACCTGCTAGTGCCTGAACCCCCTTCGTGTGTATACGCAAGCAGAAGATCAAATACGCACGTAAAAGATCCTGTAATCCATGTCAGCGTTCGGTGAGTTATGGAAACAAGAACATACTCAGCATGCACACCCCCCGAAAGCGGAGTATGGCTGCCTACATGGCGAGGTAAAAACGGTCATACACGTAAAAGCCCACTCGTGTACATACGAGTGAACGTGGGAGTTGCAGCTCACGAACGCAGAAGAAGAAGAAGTCCTTCAGACTCGAAGGCGTGATGGGAAAGCAGTATGGAACAAACTGGCCTTCTCTGTCCACCACGTGGTTTGTCCAGTTTAGTTTTAATAAAATGTCTCAAACCACACCTCTTCCCTTCTGCATACTACAGAAGCTACTACTACTGTTCGTATGATAGTCGTTCCGACTATGACCATCAGAACAGCAGAAGAAGCAACTGTTGTCCCAAGTATGTGGGCGAGAATTTGATGATAGTGGAGAGCGTCTTGACCCAGTTACATCCCCACTCTTGGCCGAGAGGGTTTCAGAACAGTCGACGTTGGGATGGGATGGTTCCCAAAGGCCAACTAGCCCTGAACTAGCCTTCTGCATACTACAGCAGCTACTACTACTGTTCGTATGATAGTGGTTCCGACTATGACCATCAGAACAGCAGAAGAAGCAATTGCTGTCCCAAGTATGTGGGCTAGAATTTTATTTTTTGTGGAGAGCGCCTTGACCCAGTTACATCCCCACTCTCTTGGCCCAGAGGGTTTCAGGACAGTCGACGTTGGGATGGGATGGTTTCTAAAGGCCAACTAGCCCTCAAGACTGTTGTTGTTGTTTAGGGGGAGTTTTTTTGTGGGTTTTTTGGTATTGTTGTTGTTGTTGTTGTTGTTTTGTTTGTTGTTTTTTGTTGTTGTTGTTGTTTTTAGGGGGGGGGGGTGCGGGGGGGGGGGGCTGGGGGGGGAATTTGTTTGTTTGTTTTTGTCCCCAATGTCAACAAGAAACCTTGATGGTTGGTCAACGCAAGGCTTCCATACAACACAGAGGACACCTGACGTTGCCCCCAAAGTTGTTGATACACAACGGGAGGAAGCAGTCATAGGCTATCAGCTAAGCTCAGCTGGCACAGAGTAAGACGATGGGTTGTCTCCGACACTGAGGAGGTATCATGGACCGTAGACTACACGTGACTTGTGAAATGTGGCAGTGGCACACACACACACACACTCATTCGGATGAGACGATAAACCGAGGTCCCGTGTGCAGCATGCACTTAGCACGCGTAAAAGAACCCACGACAAAAAATAGGTTGTTCCTGGCAAAATTCTGTAGAAAAATCCACTTCGATTGGAAAAACAAATAAAGCTGCACACAGGAAAAAAAATACAAAAAAATGGGTGGCGCTGTCGTGTAGCGAATTCCACACAGAGAAATCTGTTGTGATAAAAAGAGATACAAATACAAATGCAAATACAAATACACACACACTTCACGGCCTGGTCACGTTGAAACTGGTGTGACATAGCTTCATTTCTGACGACTGAGTGGTCCACACGTTCAGAGACAGTTACACTTCTCTACAGAACTGTGACTGGGGGGGGGGGTGTAGCCACGTTTTTTACTTAATGTAGCGTGGTTTGTTCTAAATAGGCTGTCTGTCAAAAGAGCTTACACTTACAAGCAACCGCCCTTGTTGTTCATTGTTCGTTGCCCTCTCTCTGACTCTCTCTCTCTCTCCTGCGTACTGCGTCTCTCTCTCTCTCTCTCTCTCTCTCTCTCTCTCTCTCTCTCCCTGTCTCTGTCTCTGGTACTTGTAATAGCGACCACGAAGGTCGCTAAACAGTAATAACAAATTCAGTTCGGTGATGTTCCTGTTAGCGAAACAATTATTTGCTGCCCTTGTTCGGTGATAAGGTAAGCTACTGGTTGCAAACAGGGCAGAACCCGTCTACTCGACATTAGAATTCTGAGGATTTTATGCAGAAATATAAACAAGGCCGATATATTTTTTTCATTGAAAAGCCGAAATGGGATACAACAATCCACTAAAGCTCAGGAAAAATTACTTCGACAGAACGACTCTCGATGAATCTTGTAAAAATCCATTTCAAACCAAAGTCGTTCTGTCAATTTATGCGAAACGTTTCCAAATTAAAATCTCAACTTCAAACTGATGTGTGTAGACCACTTGGCTTCTTATCAACAAGTTCAAACAACACAGCTGTGAATGTATAACATTTTGTATGTCATTAATATGAGTAACAGTGAGGTATAAAAGA
The DNA here is from genome assembly GCF_041734735.1 of Babylonia areolata. NCBI lineage: Eukaryota > Metazoa > Mollusca > Gastropoda > Neogastropoda > Buccinidae > Babylonia > Babylonia areolata. Next base: position 41,375,732 of record NC_134898.1, on the reverse strand, counting down.
AGTATTTATTTATGTTTACCCCGCACCCACCCCACCCCAACTCCCCCAACACCATAACCATCCATCCCCTCCCTTAAAATGGGCCATGAACTTACAGTGAATACATCTTTCTATCGAGAATTACTTAAATAAAATAAAGAAAAGAAAAAAAAAAGCGGGACGAAGGAGTGAGGGGGTCTTCCAATGCCATAGCAGTTTGATGACCATCAGTGGATTTCAGGTTCAGGTTCAAGGAAATGCCTGAGCGTGCGGACATATCATACATAATACGCTACACAACATCTGGTCTTTTTCTTTTTCTTTTTTAATTTTTTTAAGGAAGTAAATCCCTGACATTGGTCTTACCCCAACACTATGATCAGGCATGGAGAACCATCAGTCAGCTCGGTAGACTTGCCGTGCAGCTCGCTAAAAACAGGACCTTACATTAGCGCGCCACACAGTCAGCCCGCACAATCTGCTGGATGGTTGATGTGTCACACACACACACGCGCGCGCGCACGGACGCACACACACACACACACACACACACACACACACACACACACACACACACACACACACACACACACACACACACACACATAAACGTGTAACAGATGCCACGCGAAATTAAAAGCAGAAATGCGGCTTCTGTTTTGGGTCATACTGATTTCGTTGCGTTCAGACTGTTCTCTGCTTATATTGGTAACGCTTTTCTGCTCTCTCTCTCTCTCTCTCTCTCTCTCTCTCTCTCTCTCTCTCTCTCTCTCTCTCTCTCTTCTTTTTTGTTTGTTTTTGGATTTGTTTTTTGGGGAGGAGGGTTGTTATAAGTTCACAGTCGAGTAAGGTTTTCTGCCCGTGACTGAAACACCTCTGAAGAAAAAGTCAATGTAAAAAGACAAATGATTAAAATGGAGAAGAAAAAGGTAACTAAACTCTGTGAAGCTGCATCCATCGTTTACTTTTTGTATGTGTGGCTGCACCTAATTTGGCTAACGCTTGTTTATTTAGTTATAGTCTGTTCATTTAAGATGATGATATTAGACTGAAAATAAATTATATTAATATTATTATTATGTGGATCATTATCATTCCTGTCATAATGATTATTGTTAGTACTAATTAGAAATCGACATTTCTTTATATTCGAATGAAAGAGGGGGCGGGGGGGCGGGGGGGGCGGTTGAGGTGGAGTGGAGAGGGGGGGAGGACCATTGGGAGGGGACTAAGAAAGAGAGAGAGAGAGAGGCAGACAGACAGATAGACGGAGAGAGAACAGAATGTGGAAAAGATAGAGTACAAAATCTAAAATGGAGAGGGTGAGTGTCAGTGATGGGAAAAAGAAAAAAAACATAATATTGGAAGGGTGTGTGTGAGAGGCGGGACGGGGGAAGCGGGATTAGGACCAAACCCTCACCCCCACCCCGCCCCCCTCCAATATTATAAATATTATAAATCAAGATTATCCACATTGCTGTAGTTTCCTTTCGTTGTTCCAGCCATAAACACTAATAACCCTACTAGACGACTACCCTCCTTTGCACATCCAACAAGTATTCCTGACGAACGGACGAGTTTTGACAGCGTATGCGCAGATCATTTCCGGTTCATTTTCGGAGTTGACGACCGTCTCTCCACACGTGGTAACTTTCACCAGGCCTGGAGGGTCCTGCTGCCCTATTGTTGGTTGTGTGTGTGTGTGTGTGTGTTGGAGCTCATGTACGTTTATATGTATTTGACTGTGCTTTCATATCTGTGAAACTGCATGTTTGGTGCATATCTGTTATGCATGTGTAGGTGTATGTGTGAATGTGTGTCTCATGTTTTACATTTATTTGCTTATTTATCATCGTTGTTGTCTTATTTATCTATTTATTTATTCATTATTTATTATTATTATTTTATTATTATTATCATTACTACTACCTTTTTATATCATAATTATTATTTATTTATTCATGTAAGCTTATCTATTATTTATTCACCTTTTTTTTTCTTTCTTTTTTTTTCTCAAGGCCTGACAGCGCGTTGGGTTACGCTGCTGGTCAGGCATCTGCTTGGCAGATGTGGTGTAGCGTATATGGATTTGTCCGAACACAGTGACGCCTCCTTGAGCTACTGAAACTGAAACTGAAACTATTGTTGGTTGGCTGTCCTACACAGAAAGCCGAGAACACAGGTCTCACCTCGTACTGTCTCGCCATGTTGTGAACCACAGACACTGACCCAGAAGTTGATTCCTCTGACTGTTACCAGAAGTTCAAATACTACGCAAGCATCGGTGGTCTAGTGGTAGAATACTCGCCTGCCACGCGGGTGACCTGGGTTCGATTCCCGGTCGATGCAACTTTTTTTTGTTGGGTTACGCTGCTGGTCAGGCATCTGCTTGGCAGATGTGGTGTAGCGTATATGGATTTGTCCGAACGCAGTGACGCCTCCTTGAGCTACTGAAACTGAAACTGAAACTCAAATACTAACATTTTCACAAAATTTTGTAGAACAAATATTCGTAAGTTTTCTTTTAGCTTTAGAGCAGTTCAAGAATGGAATGCACTGAATAATTCAACAAAAACAGCTAAAACTATTGACCAGTTGAAGAATCTTCTAGACAATGACTCTAAATCATTAATAAAACCATTCGAGTTTGATGAATGAACATTTAACGCAACCCTAAACTATTTCTATATTAAGAAGGGGCGTTGAAAAGCCAAAAAGGCTTTAAAAAAAAAGTCCCAAATTCTGTACCTGAACCTGTACCTGTACCTGTCAAAATAGTGCCGTTCAGCGCTTTGGAACAAATACAGTGTTGCGTGACGTAGTAAGATGACCATTTATGACGTATTAGTATTTATGCTCCAGCTGGTCGTCTCCCTATCCAAAGTGGCTTAGATACGAAACATTCCTAGAAAAAAAATGAAATAATGGATGTTTTAAAGATACTTTCTCTAGTGCTTTTCTGGGCTGTATATGAGGTGAACCTGTTTCTTAAGTTGTGACATTGACTGATATCACGAAAAGAAACAAGAAATAGAAATTAAAAAGTAATAATAAAAACTCAGTCACTCCTAGGGTCAATCTAATCGTTCAATTAACAGAACAAAATGTTCTCCGAAGAAAAGGAAGCAATTTTGTAACAGAGTCTTTAAAGATGTACAAGCGTGCAGTACAAACGGGCATACAGAAGAAATCCTTGATTCAGTCCAGAACACACCCCGGTTCCACTCCAGTGGTTGAGATGCCATGGGACTCGCAATTTCAGTGTCAGGATTGGGAAATGGAAATGGTGGGGCTGTGTGTGTGGAGGAGAGGGTGGGGGGTTAGGCAGTTCCAGCAATCACATGCTGTCATAACTCCTCCGCTGGCTTGGTTGGTTGGTTCTAACACTTCTGTGTGAAAGAACGCGCCACTTGCGTTGAGGCAAATGATTTGTGGAAGTGTACGCCGACAGATCTGATTACACCTGTCGACACTGGGCTGACTGGACGTCTAAGTCATTCACGTCTAGAAGTTCGATATCCCAAAACCGATATATATCTGTGATCTTTTTTTCTTCTTTTATTCAAAATGTATTTTTATGTTTGTTTATTCTGTTGCCCTGTTTTAGGAGAGTATAATCATAAAGTTGAGAAGAGATGGGGGCGAGATCGAGCGATGTGAGAAAGAGAGAGAAAGGGGGAAGGGCTGAGAGAGAGGGGGGGACACAGAAAGAGAAAGAGAGGGTGGGAAGCACAGTAACAAAGAATCTGCAGGCTTGTGAGGTGATGAATCTCTTCATTCTGAATGCACAGAACCACCGGCGCTGACTGACACATCGCGGCTGGAGGCGACACCCGCCTTCCTCTCTTTCTTCTCCCCCACCTTCCTGACCCCCAGCAAGTCGTGCAGCGTCTCCCTGTACCTGGTCCCGGTGGTGTAGTACACCACGAAGTTCACGCTGGAGCTGACGTAGAAGCTAATCTCGCTGCAGTTGAGCAGCAGACGGAACATGTTGGTGTGGAAGAAAGGATCTAGAACGGACGGGAACAGCCGCGTCACGCGCAACGCGATCAACGGAATGGACAGCACTAAGAACTCCGCCGACAGACTGATCAACATTCGGGTCACGCCCATCTCTTTAGGGCTGGACATCCCTGACGACGTGTTAGTCCTCCACCGAACCATCTGCCACAGTCTGACGGCCGTGATGACCGTGGTGAGCAGAACCACCGCCGGGCACCCTACGGAGAGGCAGAACCCGTAGAACACCCCGTCCAGAACGCTGAGCATGGCGAAGTTCTCGAAGAAGTAGTCGTTGACCACGGCCTGCCAGGACGTCCGGCCGGACCTCACCTCGTGGAAACAGACCACCTGGAACTGGGCGGTGACCACGAACCGCAGCAAGCTGACCGTGAGGACGGCGAGGAGAACGCACACGGCGAACACCTTGGTGGGGAGACAGCGCCGAGCAGTGAAGGGGAAGAGCACGCACACACAGCGCTCGGTGGACACGACGGCGGACAGGAGCATGGAACCGTAGCCGAAGCCGTAGAAGCCCAGCAGGTTGTTGTTCATCATGAAGCGGTAGGACGGCCCGTAGCGCTCCTGGTCGGTGAACTGGCTGTACACCTGCAGATCAGTTTTCAGTTTCAGGGAGGTGTCCCACAGCGTGCCTACTGATAAGCTTCACTACATCTTCTCTAAAAAAAAAAAAAACACACACACACAAAAAAAGCGATATATATATATATATATATAAGTATTATCCTGGCCTTCGCAGAAGCCCCTAACCCAGCTGACGCGCTGACTATAGTCCTTGACAGCCCACCGTGGGTTTGTGTGAAACTTTATCAAACATGGAATAGAAAAAAACAGAAGAAGAAGAAAAAAGAAAGAAAGAAAAAAAACATCGCGCGCACCCACACACACGCGTATTCTGACATTGTGTAAACGCACACACACACACACACACACACACACACACACACACACACACACACACACACACACACACACATACACGCGCGCGCGCACGCACGTATCCCCCCACCCCCACCCCCCGTCCACACCGCACATAACATACAACAATCAGCAGTCTTACATACACCAAGGCCCATCCCTCAACCGAAAAACGTAATGTACCCAGGTCTCACCCTTCACACACACACACACACACACACACACACACACACACAACGACCACAACGACGTAACGCAGGAACCTGCTCCACATGGAAGACAAAGACAGGGGTGAGGTGAAGCAAGTCCACCAGCGCCAGACTGAAGAGACAGACGTTGATCCTCTCCTTCAGCCCGTGCCTGTAGAACACCACCATGTTCAGCACGTTGGCCGGCGTTCCCAGGAGGAAGAACAGCGGGATGACCACCCCTGCCTTGATCCTGTCGATCAGTTCTTCTGTCTCCCAGCTCACCAGGTTGTCAGGGTGGTCCCAGGAGACTCGGGTCTCGTTGTCCAGAACCATGCAATCCCCCGGCAAAGCCGCTATTCCTCGACTGGTTCGTATTGATATCGCCGGCGGATACCCAAGCTGTTTCCTCTCGGAATTCCGCTTCGCTGGTGGTGTTCGTTTGTGGTTCGGAGGCTTCGGTGTTCATAGTGTTTCCCGTTGAAAGAAGCAGAGGTGAAAACTTGCTCTCGAAATGAGCAACCTAATTGTCCCGACAGTTTGCAAGGTATTTATCGACACGTTTTATAAGCTCTCCCCAAAGTTTTGTTGTTGTTTTTGTTGTTGTTGCTGTTGTTTGCTTTCTTTCAGCCAACAAGAGCACACACACACACACACACACACACACACACACACACACACACACACACACACACACACACACACACACACGCAAGAGTGTGTGTGTGTGTGTGTGTGTGCGTGCGTGCGCGCGCGTGTGCGTGCTCATTAGTGAGAATCTGCGTATACAACCTGTGTATACGTGTGCGTACATGCGTGCGTGTGTGTGTGTGTGTGTGTGTGTGTGTGTGTGTGTGTGTGTGTGTGTGTGTTGTCACTGTGTTTATCCAGTTGTAATCAACATTATTCTTGTAACACACACACACACACACACACACACACACACACACACACACACACACACACACACACACACACACACACACACACACACACACACATACACACACACACACACACACACACACACACACATATATATATATATATATATATAGAGAGAGAGAGAGAGAGAGAGAGAGAGAGAGAGAGAGATGTTTGTGTGTGTGTGTGTGTGTATGTGTGTGTACAGAGAGAGAGAAAAAAAATCAATTTCACGTGGTTGTTAATTATCAGCGCAGCAAGAACAGCCAGGACAAAAGACACAGGAAATGAAAGATCGGGAAAAGATAGAAATAGCACTTTGAGTCACAGAAACAAGAATATGATAACAAATTTGTATCCACACACACACACACACACACACACACACACACACACACACACACACACACACACACACACACACACACACACACACACACACACACTGACATGAATATTGTATGTGTGTGCCTCATGTCTTCTAACCTGAATATTTTCATGACAAATGAAGAAATCTTTAGAAATTATTTATTACTATTCTTTTCTATTCACACACACACACACACACACACACACACACACACACACACACACACACACATGATCGCATACACACACACGCACATACATACTTACACACATACACACACGCACGCATGCACCTACACACACATGCGCGCGCGCGCACGCATGCACGCCCGCACACACGCACACTCACACACACATACACGCGCGCAAGCATAGGCACGCATGCACAAGCTACCATTGTGAACATCTTTTTTTTTTCTTTGTTGCTGCCTTTGAAAATTTGCTTTAGTCTGTATGGATTTTTTGTTTGTTTGTTTGTTTGTCTTTTTTTTATGTATTGCATGCTTTGTTTGGAATGTATTGCAGGATAAATTCAAGTCGTGAGTCATTCTTTTAAGTGTATATAAATGCTGGCGATTTCTGACTACATCTCACGGTGCGGGAACACGACGTTTTCTGTTGGTTTTTTGTTGTTGTTGTTGTTTTTGTTTGTTTTTTTTGTGTGTGTTTTATTTTGTTTTGTCTTTTTTTTTCTTTTTTTTTTTTTTTTTTTTTCGTTTTTGTTTTGTTTTTTTCGCGAGTCTCTCTGATTATGTTTACCCAATGGAACTACACACAAAGATTTGTCAGCATCTGATGCGTTCATGATGATACTATCAGCTGTCAGGGATGGAGAGGTACGACTGTATAAACAATGGAAAAAAAATCAGTAAGCCCCTTGGAAGATGCATACATTTCATCAACATACGCGAAACATAATTCTGTCAATTCAGTGTGCGGACGAAAATGTTTCTTATCTCCATTTAGATAGCATTCTACGGAAATCGGCAGTTCATTTTTGTTCAAACAATTCTGATTTTGAAATTTTAGAAATTTAACGTGACATCTATTTTGTTGATTGCATTTAATTAAGAATATGTTTCCTTTCCGTGGGAGTGTGTGGGGGAGCGGGGGGGTGGGGGGGCAGGGGGGGGACGGCTATCGTTCACCCTCCCCTCCGAGGGGTGATGTAGATCAGACCTGGTTTTAAAATGCTCTTTGATGTGTGCTGAACTCATTTTTACAAGTTTCAAGAAAACAAAGGGATGCACTTGATTCACAAGTTACAACCCTTGGTTCAAGGGTGCCCTTTCGCGTCCCGGTCAATGGTGGCGGTGGTAATTACCTGCTTAGGGAACAGATAGAAGAGGTGATAGTCAAGTGCTGTAGTTCTTTTGGTTGCGATGGTAGTTCACTGATTCGGAACAAGTTAAAGAGGTGATGTAGCCGAGTGCTATAATACACATGACAAATGTGGCAATCAACTGCTTAGATACAGGGGAAAAAGTGGTTGTGTACCCAAGTGTTGTAAAACTAATGGTAGTGGCGGTAATTAACTGCCTTTGAACAGGGAAATAGAGGTGATATTGCCAAGTGATGTAGTACTAATTGTAGTAGTTGTAATTAACTGCCTATGAACAAGGAAAAAGGATGTGATGTAGCCAAGTGCTGTAGTACTAATTGCAGTAGTGGTAATCAACTGTTTAGGTATAGGGGAAAAAGAGGTTGTGTAGCCAAGTGCTGTAGTACTTAATGGTATTGGTTGTAGTTAACTGAATGGGGACAGATTGAAGAGGTGATGTAGCCAAGTGCTGTAGTATTAATGCTAATTGTGGCAATCAACTGCTTAGGTACAGGGGGGGGGGGGGATAAGTGGTGTAGCCAAGTGCTGTAGTACAAATGGTAGAGGTGGTGGTTAACTGCTTAGGAAACAGGTAAAAGAGGTGATATAGCCTAGTGCTTTAGTACTTAGGTAGTGGTGGTAGTTACCTGACCGAGGAACAGGTAAAAGAGGTGGTGTAGCCAAGTCTTGTAGTAGTAATGGTAGTCGTGGCAATTAACTACCTGGGGACAGGGTAAAGTAGGTGATATAGCCATACCCAAGTCTTGTAGTACTAATGGTAGTCGTGGTAATTAACTGTCTAGGGACAGGGATGAACAGGTGATGGGTAAGAAGGAAGAAAAGGAGGGAGGGGAGACCAAAGGTGAGGGAGGTAAAAAGACTGAGCATTTTTGGTCTCCCCTTCTACCCCTTTTCCCAACCGTCAGGCAGGTCGCCCCGGGTTCTTCAGAACGACGAGCATTTAACAACAACCCAGTATACCACACAGAACAATGAACATTTAACAACAACCCAGCATACCACAAAGAACGATGAGGACTTAACAACAACCCAATACCACACAGAACAACGAACATTCACCAACAACCCAGTATACCACACAGAACAATGAACATTTAACAACAACCCAGTATACCACACAGAACAACGAACATTTAACAACAACCCAATACCACACAGAACAATGAACATTTAACAACAACCCAATACCACACAGAACAACGAACGTTCACCAACAACCCAGTATACCACACAGAACAATGAACATTTAACAACAACCCAGTATACCACACAGAACAATGAACATTTAACAACAACCCACCATACCACAAAGAACGATGACTTAACAACAACCCAATACCACACAGAACAACGAACATTCACCAACAACCCAGTATACCACACAGAACAATGAACATTTAACAACCCAGTATACCACACAGAACAACGAACATTTAACAACAACCCAATACCACACAGAACAATGAACATTTAACAACAACCCACCATACCACACAGAACAATGAACATTTAACAACAACCCAGCATACCACAAAGAACGATGAGGACTTAACAACAACCCAATACCACACAGAACAACGAACATTCACCAACAACACAGTATACTACACAGAACAACGAACGTTTAACAATAACCCAGCACACCACACAGAGCAATGAACATTTAACAACAACCCAGCACACCACATAGAACAATGAACATTTAACAACAACCCAGTATACCACACAGAACAACGAACATTTAACAACAACCGAGTATACCACATAGAACAACGAACATTTAACAACAACCCAGCACACCACATAGAACAATGAACATTTAACAACAACCCAGTATACCACACAGAGCAATAAACATTTAACAACAACCCAGTATACCACACAGAACAATGAACATTTAACAACAACCCAGTATACCACACAGATCAATGAACATTTAACAACAACCCAGTATACCACACAGAACAATGAACATTTAACAGCAGTCCAGCACACCACACAGAACAATGAACATTTAACAACAACCCAGTATACCACACAGATCAATGAACATTTAACAACAACCCAGTATACCACACAGAACAACGAACATTTAACAGCAGTCCAGCACACCACACAGAACAATGAACATTTAACAACAACCCAGTATACCACACAGAACAATGAACATTTAACAACAACCCAATACCACACAGAACAACGAACATTCACCAACAACACAGTATACTACACAGAACAACGAACATTTAACAACAACCCAGCATACCACACAGAACAATGAACATTTAACAACAACCCAGTATACCACACAGAACAACGAACATTTAACAACAACCCAGTATACCACACAGAACAACGAACATTTAACAACAACCGAGTATACCACACAGAACAATGAACATTTAACAACAACCCAGTATACCACACAGAACAACGAACATTTAACAACAACCCAGTATACCACACAGAACAACGAACATTTAACAACAACCCAGTATACCACATAGAACAATGAACATTTAACAACAACCCAGCATACCACACAGAACAATGAACATTTAACAACAACCCAGTATACCACACAGAACAATGAACATTTAACAACAACCCAGCACACCACATAGAACAATGAACATTTAACAACAACCCAGCACACCACACAGAACAATGAACATTTAACAACAACCCAGCACACCACATAGAACAATGAACATTTAACAACAACCCAGCACACCACACAGAACAATGAACATTTAACAACAACCCAGCACACCACATAGAACAATGAACATTTAACAACAACCCAGCACACCACACAGAACAATGAACATTTAACAACAACCCAGCATATCACAAACTTCAGCTTGTTGCTTCTCTGAATGTTTGAAATGTCTTTGTTTGCTTTTCAGACTGGAATCCTGTTTGAACCAACATTTAACTGCGACCCCTTGACCATTTGTTGTCCACTCTGAGGACCAGTCACTGTGTGAAAATTGCGTGCTGTGCGTGTTTCGTTCACGTCAAGGACGGTCAGTGAACACGTGCAGCTCGCCTCTTTCTGTACTGACGCACCCGATGTGTGCAGCACCCTGTGTGCAAAGGAGACTCGACAGTGTGAAAGAAGCGAAGTTTCCAGTGAGCTGAGAGAGCGAGAGAAAATGGGGATTGGCAGGGCAGGGGCGGGGGGTTAAGAGGGGGGCCGGAGCGGAGCGGGGGCGGAGGCCAAACGCAACAGGGCCGTGCTAAAAATGAAATGTCTTTGTTTGCTTTTGAGAATGGAATCCTGTTTGAACCAACATTTAACTGCGACCCCTTGACCATTTGTTGTCCACTCTGAGGACCAGTCACTGTGTGAAAATTGCGTGATGTGCGTGTTTCATTCACGTCAAGGACGGTCAGTGAACACGTGCAGCTCGCCTCTTTCTGTACTGACGCACCCGATGTGTGCAGTACCCTGCGTGCAAAGGAGACTCGACGGTGTGAAAGAAGCGAAGTTTCCAGTGAGCTGAGAGAGCCAGAGAGAATGGGGATTGGCAGGGGAGGGGCGGGGGGTGAGAGGGGGGCCGGAGGGGAGCCGGGGCAGAGGCCAAACGCAACAGGGCCGTGCTAAAAATGAAATGTCTTTGTTTGCTTTTCAGACTGGAATCCTGTTTGAACCAACATTTAACTGCAACCCCTTGACCATTTGTTGTCCACTCTGAGGACCAGTCACTGTGTGAAAATTGCGTGCTGTGCGTGTTTCATTCACGTCAAGGACGGTCAGTGAACACGTGCAGCTCGCCTCTTTCTGTACTGACGCACCCGATGTGTGCAGTACCCTGCGTGCAAAGGAGACTCGACAGTGTGAAAGAAGCGAAGTTTCCAGTGAGCTGAGAGAGCCAGAGAGAATGGGGATTGGCAGGGCAGGGCGCGGGGGGTGAGAGGGGGGCTGGAGCGGAGCGGGGCAGAGGCCAAACGCAACAGGGCCGTGCTAAAAAATGAAATAAAATAATAATAAAACAATCCATTTCAGCAAAGGGACCAAACTTTCACACCCTCACCCCACTCAAGATTTTGTGAGATGTTCTGAGTGCTAGTTCTTTTTTGTTGATTTTTTTGTTTTGTTTTTGTTTTTTTGTTGTTTGTTTTTGTTTTGTTTTGTTTTGTTTTGTGGTTTGGTTTTTTTTTGGTGAGGCAGTGAACCCGAGGTCACTCACAGCTGTGCTGCTCAGTGCGTAAATACCGCAGGTAAAATATCCCATGGCAGCAACAGAGTTGGCAAAGTTTTGTGGAAAAATCCGCACTGATATACCAAATAAAATCACGTTGTTTATAGCCCAGCCGACTGCAATGGGGCCATTTCAGGGCGGACACAAACAGATGAAACAAATACAGGCGTGCAGACAAAAGAGGATGGCACCGGATTCCGACGATGATGACGATGATGATGACGTGGATACTCATGTAGCGACTATCCTCGGTCGGAGACCAAGCTCTAAGAGCTTTACAAACATGAGGTTATTTGCACAACAGGATGTCTTCCTAGGCAGAGCCGACTGACAGCTGCTACTGGGCGTTCATCGTTCGTTTCCTGTGTCATTCAGTCAGGTTTCAGTCACGCACAATTACACATTCATACAGACATGTAGCATTTTACGTGTACGGCCATTCAGTTATTATTTACCTCGCCATGTTTACAGCCATACTCCGTTTTGGGGAATGTGCATGCTGGTTATGTTCTTGTTTCAATAATCTACCGAACGCTGACATGGATTACAGGATACTTAACTTGCGTAACTGATCTTCTGCGTGCGTATACACACGAAGAGGGTACAGGCACTAGCAGGTCAGTACATATGTTGACCTGGGAGATCGGAAAAATCTCCACCCTTAACCCACCAGGAACCGTTGCCGAGACTCGAACCAAGGACGCTCTGATTAAAAGTCCAGCACTTTAACCACTCGGCAAGAACGCAGTGACGAAAGCTTTTCATCACGTACGCGCTCCACATGAGATGAGTGACTGAGTTCTTGAAGCCAATATTCTCATTTCATTTGGGTCTGTCAAGGATTTTTTCTCTCTTTTTTTTCTGGAATCAGATTCATTCCTTCGGAGTATCTTGTTTATGTGAATGTCTTTGTGGGTCGACGCCATGGCAGAGTCGGTTAAGCGTTGGACGTCTTCTTTCTTCTTCAGCATTCCCAGGCCATGCTCAGACCTCAGACGGTCAGTCCGCAATAGATTTGCCGCCTCAGCTCATCGTTTAGGCGGTCTTGCTGGATATGGACTGGAGTTTGAGGAGCGGTGTCACACGTCTGGACGTCTGATGCAGTGTTCACAACAGATCGGGCTTCGAGGCCACGTTTCGACATGTTATGTTCTTCTTCTTCTTTCCGTTACACGACCAACATCGACTTGCCGATGACTCTGTCGTGGTTCATGCATGCTGGGTATTTTCGTGTCTCCATAACCCACCGAACACTGACATGGATTACAGGATCTTTAACGTGCGTGTTTGATTTTCTGCGTGCGTATACACACGAAGGGGGATCAGGCACTAGCAGGTCTGCACATATGTTGACCTGGGAGATCGGAAAAATCTCCACCCTTCACCCACCAGGCACTGTTACCGAGATTCGGACCCTCAGATTGAAAGTCCAACGCTTTAACCACTCGGCTATTGCGCCCGTGTTCTTGAGAAATGCAGATAATCCCGATTTTCCTCACTTCACCCAGGTTTATACGGGTACCTGACTAAGGTTGAGGAAGGCAGAAATAGAGAATTAGCCCCCGCGTTCCTCTGACAAGCACTAAACACGGTGAACATACATGCATTGCCCCGACTGGCCGTAAAAGGCTACGGAATTTAACCGTTATTTTTGTTTGTATGTTTATTGCAGCTTTTTTTGCTTTTTTTTAACATTTGTAATCAAGCACCAACATTTTGATTGCCATTTCTTTTGATTTCATCATGCTCTTCGGCATGGACATGTGTGTTTATGTAAGTTTGTGCCTGCCTATGTGTGCGTATGTGTTAGGGTAGCTGTTAGATACACATGTATGTTAAAATGTATGCATGCAGCGTGTGTGTGTGTGTGTGTGTGTAGTCACATTTTGGTGTGTGTATGTAACATAGATATGATGTATTGTGTTAACAAAAGCGTTTTTGTAAAGCACCTAGAGCAGATTTCTGGATAGTGTGCTATATAAGTATCCATTATTATTATTATTATTATGGACATGTCCCTTCCCCTCCACTACAAACATGGAACTGAAATGAGTTTGGGTCTTTGGGTCCATCCTACAGTGTCCGCTTGAAGAGAGTGTAGCCAGCTGGTAATACACTGAACATGCTGCCCTGAGCTCTCATTCACATGCAGACCGATTTCTGGAGAAGTGGAGACAACTCAAAAGCAAGATACCTGCACATTACAGAGAGAGAGAGCTTGGCACCTCCCCCCCTCCCCCCTCCAACAGACAACTTCTACCTCCATCCACACGCCATAGTAAGCTCTGCAATTTGTTTCATAGTTCTTTTCTTCTTTTTATTCCTTCTTTTTTCCTCTTTTTCTTCTTCCTCCTCCTCTTCTTCTTTGGTCTCATTGTGTGTGAGTGAGCAAGTTTCACGTGGCCGGTAAAGGTTGAGAACCCACCAACAACCCGGCCGGCCCCGTGCAATATAAAAAAGAAAAAAAGGGTCTCCGGATCCTCGCACGCTCAATAGATTGCAGCCAACACCAAGGAATTTACAAACAAAACCTTTATTCACCCACACAGACAAATTAGCAATAGAAACAGCAGTGAGACACTAACTATTCCTTTCTAACCCACAACAAGAGAGGCAAGGCCTTCAAGACTCCCTTGTGATACACTTTTTAAAAAAATCCAAGCTTTTTATGTATTGAGTATAATGCATTTACTGTTATATTTATATTTTCTGTATTCTCTAAACTTGGCACTTTGATCTGATATTCGACCCAACAAAAGATCTGTCATTATTATCATTTTTTGTTCAAACAGGATCTTCTTTTGCTAAACATGGAAGTTTTGTTTATTGCAAACGTTTTGGTGCAGACAGTAAAATAAGGGAAATTACTCTGTAATTAATGCTAGGGGACTTAGTTTGCTTTAAACTGATCTTTCTCATCTTAAACATTACACTTTGAAATTATACTCAATACATAAAAAGCTTGGATTTTTTTTTTAAGTGCATCACAAGTGAGTCTTGAAGGCCTTGCCTCTCTTGTTTCAAAATGTAATGTTTAATGAACAGAGAACAATGTTTCCGCTACCGTAACAGTGTCAATTTTCTTTAGTGGTATGGCTTCTGGATACCTTGTGGCAACATTAACAATAGTGAGTACATATCTGTATCTAGAAGTAGAAGCAGGTGCAACTGGGCCAACTATGTCTATGGCAATTCTCTGAAATGGTTCAGATAACAGGCATTTGCTGGAGTGTGCACATGGTATGCGACCTTTTGACACATATCTTTGGCACACATCACAAGACTGACAATATCTAGAAACATCAGTTCGTACACCAGGCCAATAGAAAAAAGAAAGCAATCTCTTCAGCGTTCCGAGAAACCAAAATGACCAGACATTGCTACAGTCTGTCCCAGTTTCTTGGGTCACTCTTTGGTCTGTCTTCTCAGAAAGTCCTTGGTAAACACGTAACAGTATACCATCTTTCAATATATAACAGTGTTGTCCTTCATCTGAAACACATTCATCTTTGACGTTCTCAAAGCATCACTCCAAGGATTTGTCAGACCTTTGGAGATCCTTCAAAACCTTCTGTTCAAAGCCCCACTGAGGCACCTGAGGTACACTAAATGGCTTGGTAGGTTTATCTTTCTCTTTTCTTTGAGAGCGAGTGGCTACCAGTGTGTGGGGTTCACAATCAACTGAACCAACTTGACCACCATGACAACTCTTCACACCTGGTATACGTCGTCTTCTTCTTCTTTGCGTTCGACAGCTACGCAGTCAGGGTCGAAGTCCGTTGTCTGCGTAGCCATGTGTCGTAGAGTGCGTGCACAGCCGGTTTTGACTAGATCACGCGCCTTAGAGAGGCCACTGTGGCGCCGTCTTCGGTGATCTGTTCTGGTAACGGTTTACAGTTGGCCGGGTTTTCTCTTGGGAGTTTTCCTTCTCTTGGAAGAACTGCCTGCTGAGGCTTACGGACTCCATCTGCCCGGATTTTTCCTCAGGGTTGACTCCCGAAGCCTTTCCTATGAGTGGGTATGGCCGCAAGGCAACGGAGGTTTGAAATCAGAGTTTTCCTTCTCTTAGATGATCTGTCTTCCCAGACTGATGAGCCCCATCTACCCAAAGCACTGGTTTTCAGGCGCCAGGTGACCCGCCTTCGCCCCTTCTCCTATCAGTAGTAGCAGTTCCGCCGGGCTTATATCTAAATCATCATACGGTTCCCTGTAAAGGGAGATAACTTGTGACCGATTTACAACTTCCTTAGTAACCTTCGGCGAGTCACAAACGTCGTCTGGCCCAACGAAGATCGTAGCCAACCCGGCTACATCCCCCCCTACTCTGTTACAACCAGCGGCCTCGCTGGCACATTTCATGACTACATAAAAGGGGGCCTAAATCATGCACTAATACACCCATTCAAACCAACGAACACACAAAACATTATCTTAAGTGGAAATCCCAAGACATTGAGTTGCAAAAATCGGAAAAAATACAAAATCCGTTAAAATCTCAAACAGTAATCAGTAACCCTCGAGGAACGTTATCTTGAGCGTGAACCCTCGAGTAAGATTTTCACAAAATGAATAACCCACGTCAGGGCAAAACGGTTTGCCCACACTGAATTCTTAAAGGGGCATCATTTTTAATGTAGCCCTTAAAGTTCAGTATATACTTAAAATGCACACGGCAATCCAGTGGGTAGACTAGTCAAATGCTCTTGAGGGGCATTATTTAAAATGCAACCCCCCAAAGCCAAAACCAGTACATATATACACACATATATACACACACACATACATACATATATATAATTTTACAATTTTACTCACATATCAATTCACACACACACACACATTTTTACTCACATATCAATTCACACACACACACACACACACACACATGTGCACATGCATGCACATACATATACATACACACATATACATACATACACATAACTGCATACACATATACATGCATACTTTCATATACATACACATTACACACAGCTACATATATACACACACATGATCTATACATACATACTTACAGACATACATACATACAATCAACAGGTAATTAATGTCCAATTCTAAATCACAAATTCAAAAAAAAAAAAAAAGGTAGCTGAAACCATGTTACAGCCTGTGGAAACTTGCACAGTACCATCAATGACAACACTAGCACTGTGCAGATTAACACAAACTAAAGTAAAACTACATCTGGTTTCAAACATTTCTCTCAGCTAAGTTTCTCCATGTCAGAACAAAGCCTCATTATAATTGTGTCGTTTTCAGACAAAACAACATTTATGGTACAATCATACTTAAATCATTATGTATTTTATTATTTAAAAATAAATAAATAATCCAAAAAAAAGGGGGGGGGGGGACTCAAAACCACCAATCACCTTGAATGGACATGAGAAAGTCACATTGTAAACTTACATAAGACGGTACACACACACACACACACACACACACACACACACACACACACACACACATATATATATATATATATATATATATATATATATATATATATATATATATATTTATACATATACATATACACACACACATATATATAATTTTACTCGCATATCAATTCACACACACACACGCACACACACACACACACACACACACACACATGTGCACATACATACACAAACATATACATACACACATATACATACACGCACATATAACTATATACACATATACATGCATACTTTCATATACATACACATTACACACAGCTACATATATACATGCACATGATCTATACATACATACATACACACATACATATATACATACATACAATCAACGGGTAATTAATGTCCAATTTTAAATCACAAAATCCAAAAACAAAAAAGCAAAACAAAAAACAACAACACAAACAAACAAACAAACAAAAAAAAAAGGTAGCTGAAACCATGTTACAGCCTGTGGAAACTTGCACAGTACCATCAATGACAACACTAGCACTATGCAGATTAACACAAACTAAAGTAAAACTACATCTGGTTTCAAACATTTCTCTCAGCTAAGTTTTTCCGTGTCAGAACAAAGCCTCATTATAATTGTGTCTTTTTAGACACAAAAAGATTTATGGTACAATCATACTTAAATCATTATGTATTTTATAAAATTAAAAAAAAATTATAAAAAAAATCTCACATACTCCATCACAGTAGTAACATGATAATAAGTCACATAAAAGTTGAGAAAACACAAATGTCTGTTAACTCCAAGTGTAGCTATGCAATATTTGCAAATGTATATTATTGTCAACTGACAAAACTGCCATGGAAAGGAGGAGGATATGAATAAATAGGAAGAAAACAAAGTAAGTTTGTTTATTAAAATAAATAAATAGATAAATAAATAAACAAAAATATATAATAAAGAAAAAATAAAATAATAAAATAAAATTTAAAAAATAAAAAGGAAGCAAGGGAGGTAATCATGCTCCAACAAGGAAAGTAGGTCTTCTGCCCCATATTTTAACACTACCTGTCAGAGCAAATAGGTGTTTCCTGTGTGAACCTGATTTTACAACTGGATTACATTAATGATTACAAACAATAATACAATATGCTCTGAATATGATAAAACTATTTGTGAGTTAATGTTATGTGATGAATAGCAACAACAACAAACAAAAAACAACATCACTTAGGTTCACAGTGAGATATATCTGTCTCCAGTATTCCAAGAATTTGAGAAAATGAACCATCAACTGATTAATTCAGTTTCTTTATGATATGTACAAAGTAAATAAATGGAAAAATAAAATAAAACAAAGTGGGGAAAAAAAGGGTGTCTCCATCATTCTGCTCTGGTCAGGGAATGAACAGCAAATGTTACAGTATATATGGTATTTACCAAGATGTTGCACACTGACTTTTTAAGCATCAGCCAATTCCCACATCTATGGGTGGGTGGGTGGGTGGGTGGGTGCGAGGGGGGGGGGGTGTCTTACAACAAGCTTCATAACTGAATATCATGTGTGAAAAAGGTGACGACGTGTGCAAAAGCGTTAATCATACACATACACACTAAGTCTATAGACACAACACATGCACATACATATACATATATGCATACCTATTTGCACACACACACACATACACACACATGCACAGACACTTGCACTCGAACACACACACACACACACACACACACACACACACACACACACACACACAGTCGATGCAGTCTACCTTGATCTAAGGAAAGCTTTCGATACAGTTCCCCATCACAGACTCATGAATAAACTAGGAGGCTATGGGATAAAAGGGAAGCTACTACTGTGGATCAGAGACTTTCTAAATGGAAGACCACAGTTTGTAAGTGTAAATAGTAGTAAATCATCAAAGGTTAAGGTGACTAGTGGTGTACCACAAGGTAGTGTTCTTGGCCCAACCTTGTTCATATACTTTATAAATGATATGCCTGGTGAGGTAGATTGTAAAGTAAAAATTTTTGCAGACGACACTAAGGCTTACTCTGCCATCCGAAATATAGAAGATAGAGATCACTTGCACATGTGTATACATAATCTGGTTAAATGGACAAATACTTGGCTGTTGCAATTTAACAGCGAGAAATGCAAAGTTATGCACCTTGGAAAGAATAATCCACAGTATCAGTACACGATACAGGAAAAGGGGGTAACTCGAACAATGGATAGTACAACAGCGGAAAGAGATTTAGGGATCACGATGGATCCAGAACTAAGCTTTGAGGCACATATAAGTAATATAGTGAAAAAGGGAAATCAAATTTCTGGTCTTCTTGTGAGAACTATAACTAATAAATCTCCCGAAATTATGATTCCATTGTTCAAAGCTCTGGTTAGACCCATTATTGAATATGGAAACTCAGTATGGTGCCCTTACCTTTAAAAGCACATAAATATGATTGAAGGAGTTCAACGCAGATTTACCAAGTACATAACTAGTAATACTAATAGTACTCGTGATCTTAGTTATGAGGAGCGCCTGGCTCTTTTTAATATGCCTAGCCTAGAGTTTAGAAGATTAAGAGGTGATCTCATTGAAGTATATAAGATCATGCACAATATTTATGATCCTTGCACCACCTCTTCCTTGTTTACTATGACTAACTACGATAAAACTCGAGGGCACAACTTCAAAATAAACAAAACTAATTTCGTAACTAACCAGTTCCGCAAGTTCTTTACTAACCGTATCATAAATCTGTGGAATAACCTTTCCTATGACACCATCAATGCACCATCAGTAAACGCCTTCAAAAATCACATTGACAAAAAGTTTAAGAACCATGTATTTTCCACAGAGTTAAATCTTTATTGAGCTGTAGAGAAATATAGTATACACTATGCCAGATTTAAGCAAGGGCCTGTTCACAACAAGTGATCCAAAAGCACATAAATGGACACTGATTATGAGGGCAAAAGGCTTTTAGCCTATAGCCAAACATTTCTGTGATTCTGTGAGTTACATCGATGCATCACAATCTATTTTTCATCTTCAGCAAAAACATGTGGTCTAGTCCATACCAAAATATCTTACTTCACGTTTGGTGGTGAACAACTCTTCACACCTGGTATACTTCCCAGAATGAGGTCAGCACCTGGGGCTTCAATCTCACAGGCCAGAACTGGACCCGAATAATACTGAGTTAACCAATGGGAATGACTCAATTTTTCCACCAAATCACCTAGGCAAGGCAAGGCAAAAAGTTTATTTCTTATGCCCCCTGGAGGCATCGAAACGTTACATACATACATATTTTAGATATACCATACACACAATAGCAGTGACGTCAAAAGAACAAATAAGAAAAAACAAAAGACCAGCAGACACCGCCAATATAGATAAATGAATAATTCATCCTCATCCATTAACCACAGACGTAGCTTTACCTAAAGGAACTGCACATAGAAGAGACAAATGCTTTTAGTTTTAACAATATTCTTTCATGCCTGCATTGTTGTGTTTGTCCTGTGTACTGGTCTTTTCTCATTAAACTACGTTTCACCCCAGCAGTAGTATAACCAGGGTCTCTCAACAGAGAACCAGTGTAACGTGCTGAAACTGCCCCCCTTCCCAGTTTAACAGGACTAGAACAGCCCCCCGGGGAGTTAATTTGGCACTAGCCCAAAACAGCACCTCCCCTTGGGGAGTTAAACTGGACCTGGCCCAGAACAGCCCCCCTAAGACATCTGGGGAGTTAATCTGGCACCAGACTGGAAAACAGCCGCCACCCCCGACCCCCTCCATCCTCCTGGTGAGTTAATCTGGTACCGGCCCAAAACAACCCCCCTAGAGAGTTAAACTGGACCTGGCCTAGAGCAACCCCACCCTTCTCTGGCTCCAGCCTGGAACAGCCCCTCTGGAGAGTTAAACTGGTCCTGGCCCAAAACACCCCCACCCCCACCCCCCTCCTCCTGGGGAGTTAATCTGGAACCAGCCTAGAACAGCCCCTATGGAGAGTTAAACTGGACTTGTCCCAGAACAGCCCCCCCCGCCCCCCCACCCGCCCCCCCTCTCCTGGGGAGTTAATCTGGCTGAAGCCTGGAACAGAGAGTTAAACTGGACCTGTCCCAGAACAGCCCCACACACCCCCTCTCCTGGGGAGTTAATCTGACTCAAGCCTGGAGTTAAACTGGTCCTGGCCCAAAACAGCCCCTCCCCCCCCTCCTGGGGAGTTAATCTGGACCCAGCCTAGAACAGCCCCCCTGGAGAGTTAAACTGGACCTGTCCCAGAACAGCCCCTTATCTTGAGGAGTTAATCTGGCACCGGACCAGAACAGCCTCACTAAAGCGTTAAACTGGACCTAACCTAGAACATCCCACCCGCCATCCTGGAGAGTTAATCTGGCATCAGCCCTACTGAGTTAAACTGGACCTAGCCCAGAACAGCTCCCATACTGGGGAGTTAATCTTGCAACAGCCTAGAATAGCCCCCTGGAGAGTTAAGCACCGGCCCAGAACAGTCCCCCTAAAGAGTTAAACTGGACCTGGCCCAAAACAGAGCCCCTCCTGGAGAGTTCATCTGGCACTGGCCCAGAACAGCCCCCTAGAGAGTTAAACTGGATCTGGTGAAAAACAGCCTCCCTTCTGGGGAGTTAATCTAGTAATAGCCCTGAACAGCTCTCCTAGTGAGTGAATGAGAGACCTGTTTGTACATACATTTAAAGATTGTTTGGGGAGAGAGGGGGGGGGGGGTTAAAATCAGGCAGATTTATTCCCCTGAGGGTGGGGTATGGGGGCGTGCTGTTCTGGACCAGGTCCAGATTAACTGTCCAGGGGGACTGTTCTGGGCCAGGTCCAGTTTAACTCTTTAGGGGGACTGTTTATGGGTAGTACCAGATAACCTCCCCAGGAGGAGGGCTGTTTTGGGCCAGTACCAGATTAACTCCCCAGGAAGGGGTCTGTTCTGGTGCAAGTCCAGTTTAACTCACCAGGGGGTCTGTTCTGGAACAGTGGCAGATTTATTCCCAAAAAAGGGGGGTGGGGGTCCGGGGGGGGGGGGGCTGTTCTGGACCAGGTCCAGTTTAACTCTCCAAGGAAGTGAGGGGGGGGGGCTGTTCTGGACCAGGTCCAGTTTAACTCTCCAAGGAAGTGAGGGGGGGGAGGGGGGGGGCTGTTCTGGACCAGGTCCAGTTTAACTCTCCAAGGAGGAAGGGGGTGGGAGGGGGTCTGTTCTGGACAAGTGCCAGATTAGCTCCACAGGTAGGGGGGCAGTTCCAGACCAGGTCCAGTTTAACTCTCCGGGGTGGGGGCCGGGGGGGGGGGGGGGGGGTCTGTTCTGGGCAGGTGCCAGATTAGCTCCACAGGTAGGAGGCAGTTCCAGACCAGGTCCAGTTTAAC
This sequence comes from Babylonia areolata, assembly GCF_041734735.1. Taxonomy (NCBI): domain Eukaryota; kingdom Metazoa; phylum Mollusca; class Gastropoda; order Neogastropoda; family Buccinidae; genus Babylonia; species Babylonia areolata. Next base: position 41,352,928 of record NC_134898.1, on the reverse strand, counting down.
TCTCCGGGGTGGGGGGATCTGTTCTAGGCAGGTGCCAGATTAACTCTCCGTGTTAGCTTTCGCTTGTTCTGATATTCGCTGCAAAATGTTTCTGGTTGAATAATGTTTGTTTTAAGCAACGTCTCAGAAGGGGGGCTGTTTTGGGCCAGGTCCATTTTAACTCTCCAGGGGGGCTGTTCTGGGCCAGGTCCAGTTTAACTCTCCAGGGGGGCTGTTTTGGGCCAGGTCCATTTTAACTCTCCAGGGGGCTGTTCTGGGCCAGGTCCATTTTAACTCTCCAGGGGGCTGTTCTGGGCCAGGTCCATTTTAACTCTCCAGGGGGGCTGTTCTGGGCCAGGTCCAGTTTAACTCTCCAGGGGGGCTGTTTTGGGCCAGGTCCATTTTAACTCTCCAGGGGGCTGTTCTGGGCCAGGTCCAGTTTAACTCTCCAGGCGGTGGGGGGGGGGGGGCTGTTCTAGGCCAGGTCCAGTTTAACTCTCCAGGCGGTGGGGGGGGGGGGCTGTTCTGGGCCAGGTCCAGTTTAACTCTCCAGGGGGCTGTTCTGGGCCAGTGCCAGATTAACTCCTCAGGAGGGCCAGGTCCAGTTTAACTCTTTAGGGGGGCTGTTTTGGGCCAGGTCCAGTTTAACTCTCCAGTGGGGGTTGGGGGGGGCGATGCGGGGAGGGGGGGGGGCTGTTCTGGGCCTGTCCTGGAATAACTCTCCACTTGTGCCAGTTTAACTCCCAGGGAGTCATTTTGATGTGAAATTTTTGGGCCCTGAAGAACTCCCGGGAGTCAGTTTGGAACAGCACCAGTTTAACTCTTCAAGGGGTTGGGGCCGGGTGCTGCCCCAAATGAACTCCCGGGAGTTAGTTTAGAGTCAAAATTTTTAGGTTCAAAACAACTCCCCGGGAGTAATTCTGAGACTGGTAGGGGTTCATTCTGGAACAGGCCTAATAAACAGAAAGAAGAGATGGAGGGGGCGTTCTAGACCTGCTAGGGGGGCTACTTTGGTGCAGGCTGTCTTGTATAATCAGGCTCAATGAGAGGATTGTAAAACAAATCTTTGACTGCAGCCACCTCTATTTGTACCAAAACCGCCACTGCTGAAGTTTAAAAAAAAAATAATAAAATAAAAATAAAAATAATTTTAAAAAAAACAAACAAACAAAAAACACGTCAAGCACAGTTTTACGTCATGTTTCCACTTTCAACAGTTGCAATATCTTTGTACGTTGGCATGGATCTGGGCAGAAAGACATTTTTCGACACACGTGAAGTGTTCTCAGATTTTGGATGTTTGGATGTAAACACACAACATCTTGAAGGATGTACGGGTTGGAGGTCATGCTCCGTGGAAGGCTGTGGGTTGGAGGCGTCGGTCCTTCTGGTGTCCAGTTGGCGGCCCCGGCTGTATGTTAAACAACCAACAGTACAACTGTGTTAATCAATGTAACAAAATGTAGTTAACACCATGAATATTTCGTTCAGATCGTGAAGATGTCTTCGTAACGTAACGAGAAAAAAATCTGCTGTGGGACGTACGTGCAGTGAAAGATAACACACACAGGCACACGAACGAACACACACACACACACACACACACACACACACACACACACACAGCCCTCTATATATAGAGACACACAGACACACAGAGAATGAGAGAGAGATGCATAGATAGACAGACAGATGTCTTCAATAAAAATAAAAAAATGTTTTGAAAAACAATAAACATTACAATCACAATCCACTCTCATAATATAACAGTAATAGTATGACATAAGTTGTTGAGGTGGTAGTCGTAGCAGAAGTCGTAATAGCAGTAGTTGCAGTATTATCAGCTCAAGAACAAGAATATAGGGATGATGAGGTAGAATAAAAAATACAACAGCATTATACGTAACATCAACAGTTTGTCTCCCTCTACACATACACACACACGCGCACACACACACACACACACACACACACACAGAGTTTGTCTGTCTGTCTGTCTGTCTGTCTCTCTCTCTCTCTCTCTCTCTCTCTCTCTCTCTCTCTATATATATATATATATATATATATATATATATATAATACATAAACTTTTAAGACAAAATTTAGCAAAAATGTGTATTGTGTATGTGGTAAACAGATCACACGAAACCTTATTTTGTTTCAGTGTAGTAGAATGTCATTGTGGGTTCTCGTTCCATCGCGCTCATGGTCCTTCACCGACCACTTTATCAACACTTCCAAATAAAAACCTGGAGACTCACCATGCACCCAGCCGTGAAGAGCCTGCAGACCAGATGACGACTCTTCCATTCCATCAGCCCACTAAGGCTCCCAGAGATCAACTACCCTACAACCCACCTGTTGCTATGACCCACCAGAAGGCTGTCTACACCAAGTCAGGCCGGAAAATTCAAGCACCTCAGAGACTTGACCTGTGAAAGAACTGTACCCAAGGCAATCTGACATTCAGTACATCATGAACTCATGACAAAAACAAACCAAAAACAAGAGAGGCTAGGCCTTCAAGACTCACTTGTGATACACTTTTTTTTTTTTAAATCTAATCGTTAAAATGTGTTCTGTATTTGTTAGTATAAAGCATCGGGTTAAAAAAGAAAAAAGAAAAAAAAAGAAATAGAAAAAACAGTCCTGACGGCAGATTCGAACCCCGCATGTTCGGGTGAAAAGAAACTCTCTTACCCAATACACTATCGTGGCTCCTTATTTGACGTTCAAAAATTTAATATTTAAACATGCTTTTTAAAAAGGGCGATAAATCGATTGCGGTAATCGCAGTGAGAACGCTGTTTAAATCATATTATTCTGGTGTATCTTGGGCATTCACAAAGTCTTTAAGGGCAATTAAAAATTCTTTTTAAATCCGCGGTAAAGGAGACGTGGCTATCGCCGCATTCAAACTGCAACATTTAGCCGGGAATGTACGACACGGTCGATTCAATTTCTCTTTTATGTTCATTCTAGTTCTATAGTTTTAAAGTTTATATGAAAATTGAGTATTTTGTTAAACTAATAACATGTAGAGCCAAGTACAAGTACTTCTAAACGTCGTATCAAGTGAAAAGGACTTCATTTTGAGAAAAGTCAAGACTGGAAATTTTTACGTTTCAACAAGGGTATTAACTCTCATGGTTTATTATTTTTAACTGTGAATTCCGACTTATTTTGTTGATATTTTCATGGCAGTATTGGGCATAATCCAGTAAGTGATGAGGCGTTCACAAATCTTTCTCTGAATGAATATTCAATAGATCTATAAAGTCCACTTGCAGTATTGATTTTAGTATTTTCCGAAAAAGACCACTTGGGCTAATGAACATAGTGAAAGCCCTGTACACTGAGAGTAAAACACACAAGCTTTTTATGTATTGAGTATAATTTCAGAAAGTAATGTTTAAGATGAGAAAGATCACTTTAAAGCAAATTAACCTCCACACCCCCACCCCCCAGCATTAATTACCGATTAATTTCCCTTTTTTACTCTCTGCAGCAAAGATATGCACCAGAAATATAACTCCATGCTTAGCAAAAGAAGTTCCTGTTTGAACAAAAAATGATAAAAGTGACTGCTGTTGTTGTTGTGTCAGAATATCAGATGAAAGTACCAAGTTTAGAGAATAAAAAATATAAATATAACAATAAATTCAGTTTGCATATGATTTGGCTTTTTTAAATAATTTTTTGTGCCCATCCCAGAGGAGCAATATCATTTTAAACAAGATGACTGGAAAGAAATGAATTTTTCCTATTTGAATGCCAAATTTGGTGTCAACTGACAAAGTATTTGCAGAGAAAATGGTAATGTTAAAGTTTACCACGGACACACACACACACACACACACACACACACACACACACACACACACACACACACACAACCGAACACCAGGTTAAAAAATTGACTCACTTGGTTTACGCACGTGAGTCAATAAATGTGCATCTCAGTAATGCACATGAACTATAAATTGGGGCGAACATGTTGTCCACTGATTCGGTTTGAAGCTGTTCGTTTAGTTTGTCACGCGCCAACACAATGTGTTTAGTTTGTTTTCGTTTGGATCCTATTTCACATTCGTTCTGTTATACAACTCAAAGGGGGCTCTAGAATAACCTCCCTTGTGTATTCTCGTTCCATCGCGCTTGACGTGATGTAACCTTGGAGACCGAGATTAACTCTCTCCATACGAACGGCGAAAGAGACGACGTTAACAGCGTTTCACCCCAATTACCATCATCAAAATATTGCAAGCGGAACGCTCTTATACTGAAGAGGTGAATGTTGACAAAGAATACGACAATTCTGACGACGGAAGCTAAAGGTTGGGTCATTCAGACACCCACTGAACATCCGAGGGGTCTGTGTAAAGGAGAAGAGAGGACTGGCCGTACTGAGTGAGTTAAAACGGGAGGTCCTGACCTCGTGTCGTGTGGACTCTTTATTTACGTTTATAGTAAAGGTTACAACTGTCAAAGGATTGTCAGGTTACTTCCAAAGTCATGTAGTATTTGAACACTTTCAGAACAAAGCATAAAGGAAATAATGTCCAATCAATTACTTTTGTTCGAAATTACTGAATCACTGTTACATAGTCTAATAGGTGTCTTTCTATGAAATGACCTTCCGAGATTTAATTTTACTTTTGTTGTTGTTTATGTTGTAAATTGCTATTTCACAGATATTTCAGAATTACTGATCCCATTGTTATAGTTTATCCTTGCTCTGTATATGTCCCACTTAAACCACCAACCCTACCCGCCATTTCTCGTACACACACACACACACACACACACACACACACACACACTCGAGGGACTCACTTCACTGTCCGTCCGCGCCGATAACCTCAGTCTCCCGTGCAGCTCGCTGGCCAAAGGCAGGGTCTTCCACGGCACAGAAGTGAGCGCAGTCCCTTCTCCACTGGGCGTGGACCAGTCTAGGGTCATTGTTATAGTTATTCCCCCGCCGCCAGTTCTTGATCGTCAGACCGCAGTGGTAGCACATCACGATGTCGCCGTGACCTGTGCCGTGGAGCCAGAATAGCAAGCGTTTTAATCAATCAGCCGGGTCGGACAAGGGAAGTAGTCTCAAATCAGAAGAAGAAGAAGAGTATCAGTATCAGTATCAGTAGCTCAAAGAGGCGTCACTGCGTTCGGACAAATCCATATACGCTACATCACATATGACAAGCAGATGCCTGACCAGCAGCGTAACCCAATGCGCTTAGTCAGGCCTTGAGAAAAAAAAGGTGAATAAATAATAGATAAGCTTACATAAATAAATAAATAAATAATAATTATGTTATAAAAAAAAAAGGTAGATGCCTGACCAGGAGCGTAACCCAACGCGCTTAGTCAGGCCTTGAGAAAAGAAAAATAAAAAAAATTAAAAATTAAAATTAAAAATTAAATAATAAAATAGAATAAAAAGAAATAAGTAAGAAAATAAATAAATAATAAATAAATAGTAGATAAATACATAAAAACGAACTACTACTAATAATAATAATATTTATAAGAGGCAAAAGCTTGAAGTCAACTATAAGCGTACATTTTTTTTTAAATTAAAAAAAAATAATAATAAAGGAGAATGGACTGAGACAGACAGACAGATCTATAACGAAGTGCTCTATGGCCTACTTTGAATTTCAGGAGTGTCCCTTGCCAGCTGGAATTTTGTTGAAAGCTGACAGACTGACAGAAACAGGAACGGGGAGAAGACGGATTCCACACACACACACACACACACACACACACACACACACACACACACACACACACACACACACACACTTGCGGTTTTCGAGTTGACAACGCCGATTTAATTGTATTTTTGTATATCTCGAGTATTGAAATTGTGTTAAATATGTGAGCATTCACAAAATTCTTATAAGTCCGCGGTAAAGGAAATACGGCTTAATTCGGGAGACGTACAACCTATTATCGGTATGACTATGAAGATTTGTTCCTACTATGTTTAAGCCAAATTCGGTATCGGCAGACAAAGTATTTTAAGAGAAAAAGGCAATGTTAAAATCTACCACGGACACACACACACACACACACACACACACACACACACACAACCGAACACCAGGTTATGACATTGACTCACTTTGCTTACTCAAGTGAGTCAAAACAATCATTCTTGTTAATCACACACACACACACACACACACACACACACACACACAAACACACACCAGTGTAGAAGAATCCCTGCTGAACCAATGTTTTGACCAGTGATCTCAGGTTCACCGGGAAATTTTGGAAGGAGGCAAGGCGTCTGTCGGCCGTGGAGAACTGAGGCTGCAGTGGTATCCGCTGATCAGGCCTGGCCGTGTAAGGCACACTGCCATCAGTTTCGCGTGGAATCAAACCGGCTGGACTCACAGACCGTGTGGCTGGTCCAGGCCTCTCACAAACCCCCAAACGTGCAAGGTCGAGGGAAATATCAAAAGAACCACCGCCTGTCTCCTGGATTCCAGCTTTGTTGATGAGCCTGGAGGAAGTTTCCAGGGAACTCGGTACGACAATGATGTTTTGTTGATTTCGGACGGGGATGGGGATGTTTGGGTAAGAGTCTCCTGCCCGATCTTCTGCCCTGATGTTCAGTGCACAGTTTGGTGAGATCCTCCTGTGGACCTCACTCACACTGTCCCCTCTTCGCCAGCCAGAGTATCTTGCTCCACATTTGAAACACTGAACTCTGTCCTCATCTCCCATGCTGAAGAAACCATATTTGGCCAACATGATGACACTGACAGGATTGGTCCACATTTGATATGTCTTGAATCTGTTGACCTCGAAATTCATAGCAACTCGCCCATGCAGGCAAGGATAGGATGGATTAATGTCAACGACATCGGCCATTTCATACAGTGGTGTCCACGACCGCTGTCTTTCAGACAAATGAACCGATCAGTCTGACAAATTTCGGTCTGTTATGAAATCCATACACAATGCATCTTCATCGCGATTGCCGCTATTCTTGTGGTTGTAAATGCAAACGATCAGTCAGCAAACGAAGATTTCACAGGGTCCTCAAAAATCTCTTCAAGCTTCGTGAAGATGTTCGTTCGTTTATTAATTTATAGTCTGTTCATCTAAAACGATGATATTAGACTGATAAATCGTGAAGATGTTATACCGTGGTTATACGAAAACGTTAATGTGTTCCACATGCAATGCGTTGCCTAAAGAACGTTTTTTCTTTTGGAAATGTGCAGGAATGCAAGTAGTCTGAGGTTGAGGTGGAGGGTACACACGGTGGAGAACATCCCGGTCGTGGTGTCTGCAGCAATACTCAGCATCCCCCCTTTCCTGCGTTCTGTCATCACCAGAGGCCAAACCTGTAGGGACATATATAACACAACGGCCACTTAATTGAAGTTGTCATACTTTGCTACATCAAACTGCGAGGATAAAGTCAAAGTTTTGAACCGATAGTGGAGATGACAGTAGATTGATATATTGGTACCGTTTTTGTTGTTGTTGCGGTTGGGGGGGGGGGGCGGGGGGGGGGCATCATGCATGCTGTTATTGTGTGAAAACATTTCAATCATTACATATATGCACTTGATCTCTCTCAAAGAAAAAAAAATGGCAAACGATAGAAATAAAACAAGAACAAAACGGGCCATGCTGAGTGACCCCGCGCACACCCACACGAGCGCGTACACTGACGCCGGTGTAGCATTCCAGACTGTCCCCCACCCAGGAAACGTCCCCGGAGAACAATTTGACCGCTGGAAATGTCCCCCGGGGACTTTCTCACCGTTCACAATGTCTCATGCGGACATTTTCAGCGGCCAAAATGTTCCCTGGTTTGCGTTTTAGCTTCTTTTGAAATGTCCCCCTTACCCTGAAAATGTCAGCCCATTGTATCCCGTAACGTCCCCTGCGCCGAAAATGCCCCCCTCCCCGCCCCCCCTCCTCACGCCCCCAGCTTTTCTCCAACAGAACATTTGCAACATCTGCAAGCGCACGTGTGTGTGTGTGTGTGTGTGTGTGTGTGTGTGTGTGTGTGTGCGCGCGCGCGCGCGCGCCCATGTGTATGAGTCTGTACCTACATTGATGTAGGTCGTAGGCGTGCGCGCACGCGCATATGTTTGTGTGTGTATGTGTGTGTGTGTGTGTAACTATATTGCTGTAGGTCGTGTCAGCAGTCAAAACACGGTCCTCTGTCTCTGGAGTATACCAACCGTTACATCAAGGACAGTGGAAGCTGTGATATATATATCGGATGTCCCCCAAAAAGTTAACCGCTCTTTGACAAGTATTTTCTCAGTGATAGAGAAACCGAATTCATTGAAAAGTTTCACACAGTAACCTTAGGGTATTATCAATAAGTCTGCAGAATACCTAAAAGTTCGGACGCAAATTATGCGAGTATTATCAAATTCAAAACAACATGTCAAAAAATCAAATATCAGAGGAAAACTCACTTATTTCAGTTTATGCTCAATGTGGCCTCCATCTTCCTCCACGACTAAACAAAGCCGTTTCTTCCAAGCAGAAATGCTTTTACATATTTCTTCCACCGATATCTCCTTCCATGACATAATTATCCTGTCCTTTAACACCTGCTCGGTCAATTTGTCTCTCACTCCCCGGTAAACTTTCTCCTTTAGAGAGCCCCATGTGGCATAATCCATTGGGTTACAGTCAGGGCTTTGTGGTGGCCATTCATCCTTCTTGATGAATTCTGGTGTATCCTCCTCCAGATGGGCCTGGGTTACCCTACTTGTGTGTGAAGGACCCCCATCTTGCTAAAACAAGTAATTGTTTCTAGGACAAAGACGCTACAATCCGGGAGAAGATTGTCATCCAATAACTGAATGTAGCTTTCACTGTTAACCTTGGCTCTATCAGTATCAATAAAATGAATGCTTGTTTTTTCCTTTCCAGGATATTCCAGCTGAAACCATTATCTTTTTTGAAAATCTAGAAGTCTCATGATAGATGCGAGATGGCTGAATTTCTCGTTTCTGTTTCCCATAAACGCGATTGTTTTGGCGATTTTTAGCTATCTCTAACGTAAAGTCTTTCTCGTCTGTGAAAATGATCCTTTTCACGTCAGTGGCCGAGTAGCGGTCATTCAAGTTACGGCAGCGATTTTTTCTTTTCCCTCTAACATTTTGGTCCCTCCTTGATACCCGTATCCTCTTGAAGGGCTTCAGCTCCAGTTCTTTCACCATTCTTTGCAATGAAGACTTGCTCACTTGTAAATCGCTTTCAACTTCTCTAAAAGATTTGTGGGTCCCTGGGTTCTCCTCCTAGGATTGAATCAATTCCTCAACACGGTCCTTGTTCTCCTCCGAACATGCAGTCTCGGGTCTCCCACTGCCACTTTTACATGCTATTGACCCTGTAGTGCGTATTTTAGCGATAAATCTATTTACAGTGACATGACTCCACCCCTTGCCTGGAAATTCCTTTACGATCTTTCTTTCACCCCAGCCTTTCTCCTTGAAAGAGTTTTCAATGGTAAAATTATTACTTTCACTCAAAGGAATGGTTGAACCTTCCAAACTGAAACTTTGGACAGAACTGATTTTTGATACAGACAACAATTGAAAAAAATCAATAGACTTGACACCCAGACAGCCTATTTCTAGACTGACACTGATTGACAGATGCCAATACCTGGCAACTGGCATGAACATGATGAAGGTCACATTGCACAGCTCTGAAATTGGATTTTTTGACATGCTGTTTTGAATTTGACAAAACTCGCACAATTTGCGTCAGAACTTTTAGATATTTCGCAGACGTAATGATGATACCCTAAGGTTACTGTGTGAAACGTTTCAATGAATTCGGTTTCTCTATCACTGAGAAAATACTTGTCAAAGAGCGGTTCACTTTTGGGGGATCACCCGATATATATATATATATATATATATATATATATATATATATATATATATAGTGTGTGTGTGTGTGTGTGTGTGTGTGTGTGTGTGTGTGTGGTTTTAGCGATGAGTGTTTGATATTTTTTGTTCGTTTTGTTGGTTTTTGTTGTTGTTGTTGTTTTTGCAAGAGTGTTAAAAGCTGGATGTATCGAATTCAG